>NC_142443.1:619516-924274 GCF_059453495.1 Arachis ipaensis | reverse complement strand
TTTTTTATTTTATTCATTTTTTTACTGTCAAAAAATTTATTTAAATAAAATACTATTCTTGATCTCTTTTACTTTTGTGCACAAATTAAACATTAACTGAATCATACTAAATAATCGGAATAAAGATATTTAAACCCGATCATATCTCAATTTCAGTTATGTTTAAAGTATTCTGTGGTCAACTTTGAATTTAAAAAATTTATTACTATGTGTATTTTTCAGTAAATTCAAGTCATATTCTGTGTTAGTCTAATTTAGAATTCAGTCTAAGTTATATGACTATTTAAAAAAATATATTTTAACAAATTTTGTTATGAGTTCTAAGATATGTATAATTGTATTAATTTATCATTATCTTTTACTTTAGTAGTTAAGGCAAAAAATAATGTCCTTTGTTATAATAGATAATTTCTAGTATCTTCAATTCTAATTCTAAATCTAAACAAAAGATCACACTAGTTGAAAAAAATTACTTTATATATATATATATATATTTCTTTGTATAATTTACACTAAACACTTTTTTTATTTGAGTAATGCTATATATATAAGTCTTTTTGTAAACTAAATTTAATAAAATTAGTCTAACATAAATAAAAATTATTTTTATTATTCTAACTTATCCATTCATACAAATCTTATTATTTAACTTAATTAAATTTTGCTAATGAGTTATAGTTCAAATAACATAATCTTCTTATACTTATTTAAGAAGGTGTAAATTCGAATCTTCTATCTTTAAAAAAAAAAACTTAATTGAATTTTATTAAAAAAATTATACGTATAATATTTTTCTTTTTATTTATAGCGCTTCTTATCCATTCCTATGATAAAAAAAATTCTTCCAAAATACTCTATTATCCCCCTCAAATTTCTCAATATCGTTTTCTAACCACCTTTTGTGAGCACTTTACATTTTTCAATGTTACTTTAGTAATAGAACTTAATCAATTTTTCTCACTATTGATATACACTATGATTAAAAGTGAACTCATCGAATATCTAGTATTTTTAAAAATATGGTAATAAAATCATTGAGAGTATTG
This sequence comes from Arachis ipaensis, assembly GCF_059453495.1. Lineage (NCBI taxonomy): Eukaryota > Viridiplantae > Streptophyta > Magnoliopsida > Fabales > Fabaceae > Arachis > Arachis ipaensis. Next base: position 923,228 of record NC_142443.1, on the reverse strand, counting down.
TCGTTGTGAAAATTTTTAAATTATACATAAATTTTTACATTTAAATTTTACTATTACAAATTATCTCTTTCTCACTTTTTATATCTTCATTATTTGAGTCTTTTGATTTTAGTGGATTTTTAAAACTTTTTAGACTATAAAAAAATACTAAAACTCTAAAAATTATAAATTAAGAGACAGAAAATTGAGAGATAAATATTAAATTAAATTTTTATATTGTATTTAATATAAAGTGTATAGAATTAAATTATGTTTCAGTATTCTATTTAATTTAAGATAAATATAAGAGTAAAGTATTATTTTTGTCTTTAACATTTAAAGTAAATTTTAAAATTATTCTAAGACTTGATTTAATAATTTTTTTTCTAGAAATACTTGCAAACACCTCATTTTATGTTTAGTAAATAAAAAAAACAATGTTTTTGTACTTATAACTTTTAAAAGTAAAAATTTTTTAAAATTAAGTTATACTTATCAAACTTAAAAAGTTTAATATAATCACCAAAAAAAAAACTTAAAAAGTTTAATATAATCCTATAAAATAATAAATACCCAAAATTACCTGTATTAATTATTAACATCAAATTTTATTTGTTTTTTTTTTCACACACTTTTTATGATTATAGTTCTCATATATTTCTAATTTTTTACCTTAACCTTCATAAATTTCACGCACATCACACGATAGAAATGAACTTCTTTAAGTAAAAACTACTAAAAAAAATTAATATAAAAAGAGGTATCAGTTACTTTTTCATACTTGAGTTAATAAACAAAGATCTAATCCTCTCTCAAAATTATACGTTTAATCTTAAAATATAAGACAAACATTAAATTAATGTTGAAACAATAATAATATCGAAGAGATCACATTTTGCAATTGAGAATTTGTTCATTGTTTTTCATGACTTTTTTTTTTTCTTGCAAGTGATGTTAATTAATTTATTCTATTGCTCTCCTTACAATATATTTGGTTTCTATACTGTTGTTGGCTTACTAAAATTGAATAATATTTTATGTTTATTAGTCATATTAAACGATAATAGTATTTTATGAGGTTCATTATTTAATTACACATAACAAATATTTAGGCATTTTTATTTTTTATTTTTTTCAATCTTTCAATATGAGTTTATGGAATAATTTCAATATTTATATTATATAAAATCTTAGAACTAAAAAAAATTATTCGTTATAGATATATTTATTATAATTATTTTTATTTTTAAAAAATATTTTACCTAATATAATTATAATGTTTATATTTATTAAAAACTATTTTTTATTTTAATTTTATTAAATGCAAGTGTTACAGCAACTTTCATAAGCTACTAAAAAAATAAAATTTTACTAATTAAATTTAAGTCATTTTATTTAAGTCTTAACTCTTAAGAACAAAAGTAATACACTACTCTTAAAAAAAAAATTATCAAATTAAATAAAATATTATTGAATTTTAATGAAATGACAAAAGCTACATTAGAAGTACTCGGATGTTACTGCTTCAGCCTTTTATGGGTATTGAAGAATTTGATAATATTGATTGTTGAACTAAACGTCCAACCACAAACCTAGCCGACCTAAAGATTGGAATGCTAATTATATTTTTAATAGAAGTCATGGAAAAGCTGTGAAAAGAGAAGCCCAGAATTATCCCAAACTTGCATATCAAATTGAAGGCCCAAAAAAAGCCCAACTAATATTCCAAAAAAGAAAAAAAAAACATGTGAGAAAAATCTAAAATGTTGATGATGAGTCTTGAGCCTTGTTGACTCACATAAGATACGGCTTACGAGAGAGATCCGAGTGGGTGGGTGGTCGTAGATGTTTCTAGAAGAAGGCAGGATCCTCCAGACGTCTCCATGAGTCCATGACCAATCCAATAAACTTTTTGATTCTTTTATTTAAAAATTAAAATAAAAGAAAAAATCAAAATTCCAAAAAATGTCATCACCAGTTCAAATTTTGAAATTTCTTAATTAAAAGGTTCTAACAGAAATTTAGAAGTAAAGTTCAAAAATTCCACAACAGCCCCAAAAGCAAAATACTCGGGGTCTTAAGTTGCCCTTTATTAAGCGTTTCATTTGCCAGTCTTGTTAATACGTTGTTGTTGCTGAACAAAGGTTTCAGATTGTTCCAGAAACCCCAACACAAAAACCCTTCCTCCTTTCTCTCTGCCGTCCCTTCTCCCTCCTCCATCGATTTGACGGGTAAACCCTAGTTCTTCTTCTCTTTTTATTCTTGGATTTAGCTACCTTTTCAATCTTTTTCCCAATAGATCTGTTAGCTGGTGCTCTTATGTTTTTGCATCTCTTTGTTCATGATTATTATACCCGCTTAACACTATTTTTTGGCCGTTCTTATGTTGAGATTTTGCAGCAGTGTTTGTGTGATTAGTTACTTAGCATTGTATGATGATCAGTGTGTGATTAAATTTAAGTTAAATCGCATTTCTATGGAATAGATTGGGATGTGATCTGATGATTCAGTGATTATTTTCTAGGTATGAAACTATGAACTAATAATTTGTATTTGATTATATATTTTATCTAATTATTACTGTATATAATAGCTTCTCTTATACTATTTTAATGCGTGAGCTGCTTGCTATTGATGCTTCCATCTAAGGTAGCTAGTCATTTTTAGTGCTTTACTTGCTTGAAATATTTATCCATACGATGTGAAATTGACACTTTTTGTTTTTCAGATATTCTTCTCGGGTGGGAGATTATCCAAAGATGAGCGTGGTTGGTTTTGATTTTGGTAATGAGAGCTGCATTGTTGCCGTTGCAAGGCAGAGGGGGATTGATGTCGTGCTCAATGATGAGTCCAAGCGTGAAACTCCTGCAGTTGTATGCTTTGGTGACAAACAACGGTTCATTGGGACAGCTGGGGCTGCATCTACGATGATGAACCCGAAGAATTCAATCTCACAGATAAAGCGGTTAATCGGCAGACAATTTTCGGATCCTGAACTGCAACGAGATCTGAAGTCATTGCCCTTCACAGTTACTGAAGGGCCTGATGGGTTTCCATTAATCCATGCACGATACTTGGGTGAATCTAAAGCATTTACACCTACCCAAGTCATGGCAATGGTGTTGTCAAATCTTAAAGAGATTGCCGAGAAAAACCTAAATGCAGCTGTAGTTGATTGTTGCATTGGTATTCCAGTTTATTTTACTGATCTTCAAAGGAGGGCAGTCATGGATGCTGCTACTATTGCTGGTTTGCATCCACTTCGTCTGCTTCATGAAACAACAGCAACTGCTTTGGCCTATGGAATTTACAAAACAGATCTTCCTGAAAGTGATACACTGAATGTTGCATTTGTTGATGTTGGGCATGCTAGCATGCAAGTCTGCATTGCTGGTTTTAAAAAAGGGCAGCTGAAAGTGTTGGCTCATTCATATGACAGGTCTTTAGGGGGTAGGGATTTTGACGAAGTTCTGTTTCATCACTTTGCTGCCAAATTTAAAGAGGAATATAAAATTGATGTTTTACAGAATGCAAGAGCTTCATTAAGGCTGAGGGCTGCATGTGAGAAGCTCAAGAAGGTACTTAGTGCAAATCCAGAAGCACCTCTGAATATCGAGTGCTTAATGGATGAGAAGGATGTCAGGGGCTTTATCAAACGTGAGGAGTTTGAGCAACTAAGTATTCCAATTTTGGAACGTGTGAAGAGACCTTTGGAGAAGGCACTTGCAGAAGCAGGACTTACAGTTGAGAATATACACATGGTCGAGATAGTTGGTTCAGGTTCTAGAGTACCAGCCATAAACAAAATCTTAACAGACTTTTTCAAAAAGGATCCTAGAAGGACAATGAATGCTAGTGAATGTGTAGCCAGGGGATGTGCATTGCAGTGTGCAATTCTTAGTCCAACATTTAAAGTAAGAGAGTTCCAGGTAAACTTTCTCTCACTGGGTTATCAAATTCAGAATTTGTAATGTGCTTAAATTGCCTGCTTCTGTTTAATGGCTTAGTTTAAAATGTTTGAGAGATTATGACTTTCAAGCTTTGTTTTGTTCACTTACTTTGGCTCACATTGGATATAACGTTGCTCTTTATTTCATAATGTGAAGGTCAATGAAAGCTTTCCCTTCTCAATCTCTCTTTCGTGGAAAGGTTCTGGTCCAGATGCACAAGATAGTGGACCAGATAGTAAGCAAAGCACCATTGTTTTCCCCAAGGGAAATCCTATACCAAGTATCAAGGCTTTGACATTTTATAGGCCAGGGACCTTTACTGTTGAAGTACAATATGATGATGTCAGTGAGTTGCAAATACCTGCTAAGATCAGCACATATACTGTAAGTTAGTCTATCATGATCTCTTTATTTATTATTGTATTTTCTTTTTCCTTGGCACTCATTTGACCTTTTGACATGTGCAGATTGGCCCATTTCAATCTACCAAAGTTGAAAAGGCTAAAATTAAAGTTAGAGTGCGACTGAATCTACATGGAATTGTATCTGTTGAGTCTGCAACTGTAAGTATATTTAGGCCTAGAGGATGCTTTTCTTTTTTGCCGTACATAATGTCTCTGGTGTACCATGAAAGATATATGTTCATAATATGTTTTCTTACCTGGTTTTGTTTTGTTGAGTTTAGCTCATTGAGGAGGAAGAGATTGAGATTCCAGTTTCCAAAGATACCAAGATGGAAACTGATGAAGCAGCTGCTGCACCTCCTAGCTCGACTGATAATGATGTTAATATGCAAGATGCCAAGACAACAACAGATGCCAATGCAACCACAGGTGCTGATGCCGCAGGTGAAAATGGTGTTCCGGAGGCAGGAGACAAGCCTGTTCAGATGGAGACTGATAACAAGGTATATAGACTGTCCTGAAAGTCCTATTATTATCTGGTGTTAAATATCTAAGATTAACTCAATTTTTGGTCCTCTCAAAATTTGTTACACAGACTGCTAAAGAATTAATTAAAAATCCATGTCTAGATCAATTTCATTCCTTCAACTTAATCTTGGATCCATTTAATGGAAGAAAATAAGGTTTCCTTCAATTTTGAACTTCTATTCTAATCGTACCCTTCAAAACCAATAATATTGAAGTTAAAAAAAAATCTAATTAAAGAATTTATACTTGCATTTTTTATTTCTCTGTGGTAGAAATATATATAAAGAGTATGTTGAACCTTTTCAGAAATATAGCCTAGACTGATATTTTCATTATTTAAAATTGAAAATAAATGAACCAACCCCGAACATACCCCGCAGGGGAAATTGATTCAGCAATATTGAATTAAACCCTCATGAATCCGTTTCTTTATAACAATTCCTGTTAAACCCATTTCACGCATTCATTAAGGTATGAGGAGTGATATGAGAGACTTGTGTTTTGTTTTATCTCTCTCTACTTTTTTACAAAAATTGATAGAATTTTTTCTATAATTCGGATATCAGACGATTCGTTCTAATCGAGCCTCTCGATCTGTCATTATACCTCTCGAAGTAGAAATAATGACAATTCCCATCCCCCTAAAATTCTCGGAATTTGTTGATAATTAGAATAGATTCGTAGACCAGGAGTACTGATCCGTTTTAAATTCAAACGGGTTTTAGATGATCCTTTTCTATTTCTTCTATATGGTAGAGTTAAAACTAAAAATTTTTATCCATAGTATATAATTTGATGACTCTGATTGTAATGTTGCAGGTTGAGGCTCCAAAGAAGAAAGTAAAGAAAACTACCATTCCTGTGGCAGAGGTGGTTTATGGAGCACTGGCACCTGTGGATGTCCAGAAGGCTGTAGAGAAGGAGTTTGAAATGGCTTTGCAAGATCGAGTGATGGAGGAAACAAAGGACAAGAAAAATGCTGTGGAGGCTTATGTTTATGACATGAGAAACAAGGTGAGCATTTATTTTTTTTTTCTTTATTAACGTCATAGTGATTGATGCTCAAGATAATATATTGCCATGACTTCAGCTTAATGACAAATACCAAGAGTTTGTCACCGACTCGGAGAAGGAAGCTTTTACTGCTAAACTTCAGGAGGTGGAAGACTGGTTATACGAGGATGGTGAAGATGAAACCAAAGGTGTATACATTGCCAAACTCGATGAACTTAAGAAGGTAAGAAAATTCTCACAGCCTTTGTCGGTGTTTTTCATGCACACACAAATCAGATGGATATTTTAAGTATTGTCTTGATAGTTTCAGTTTCTGAAATCTTGATGTCGATTTATTTGTTTGCAGCAAGGAGATCCGGTTGAAGAACGATACAGAGAATACACGGAGAGGGGTGCAGTAATTGATCAGCTCATCTACTGTATAAATAGTTACAGAGAAGCTGCAATGTCAAGTGATCCCAAGTTTGATCACATCGAACTTGAGGAGAAACAGAAGGTAATGGGTTTAAAACTTTTTCTGCTTGGTTTCCTTGGTTTCAACTTCCGACATTGTTTCTCATCATCTTTGTTTCTAGGTCCTAAATGAATGTGTAGAGGCTGAGAACTGGCTTCGGGAGAAGCAGCAGCAGCAGGACATTCTTCCAAAATATGCAACCCCTGTGCTGCTGTCAGCTGAAATAAGAAAGAAAGCTGAGGCCGTTGATAGGTACTCGCCCAAATTCTTGCTAATTTACCAGATTTCTACTCTTTTTTTTTTTTGCCCCCTTCTCTGGTACTTGTTCCCTTGATTGATCTTGTTTATGATTTTGATGACTGATATTTTTTATTTGCGTTGATAGGTTCTGTAAGCCAATAATGACTAAACCCAGACCGGCAAAGCCAGCAACACCAGAAGCACCAGCAACTCCCCCACCTCAGGGTGGCGAACAGCAGCAACCACCGGAGAATGCCAATGCCAGTGCCAGTCCAAATCAGAATGCAGGGGACAGTGGGAACAATCAGGCCCCGCCGGAGGCCGGAGAACCAATGGAGACTGATAAATCGGAGAACACAAGCTCTGCGTAATTTTGGTTGTCAATTTTTGCTGAAATTCGTGAGGATTTCCAATAGTCTCTCTTCTTTTGTACAAGAATATGGATGAATTGTGCCGTGAAAAATAGGTTGGGGTGGAGTTCCACAATGACTAGATGCTATGCAAGATTTTACCTAATGCTATTATGGTCTTTTGAGATCCGGATTTTTTTTTTAAATTTTATTTTTAAAGTCTACGTTCTCTAGGGACAGATTATTTGTGTACCATCCACAAATGGAATTACAATGCTTGTTTTTTTAAATTTTAAATTACTTGATTTCATTTACCCTGGCATTGGACTTGAATTATCACCCATTACTGGTATTGTGGATGATTTGTTTGATCAATTGGAGCCCACACTCATGTTTTGGATATTTGTGTGTAATCTTACCGAATAGGCTTGGTATTCTGGTTTTCATGTGTTAGACAGGTTATTGGCTGCGAATTATCAAAATTTCCTGAAGTAGTTGACACCCCTGCATACTGCTGCTTAAAATAAGCAACAGATGTAGCATGAAATTTCACGTAAAATGGCATAAAACTTACTTTATATGTTGGTATAATATTGCTGAACTTAAGCTACTAGGGATATTTCAATAATAACAGCTAAATTCAATTTCTATAAGCACATGGAATAAAACTGTGGCCACTTTTTGCCTTGAATTAACTAACATGTTCTGTTTAGAATAACACGGTAATGGGAATGAATGATAAGGTACTGAAAATCAAGAATAACATGGTCAAATTTCATCAAACTATCTCGGTGTATTCGACATTGTTGTCAAAGAAAGAAGTGGGAATGTTAAGGAGTCTCACAGAACTATGTTAAAAGAATCATTTTTCAATTCATATAGTGAAAACATGCAAGACCACATGAAATGATCTATGGATTGAACTACATGATCTTGCTTCTAAATATAGGGGACAGAGAGCATTATTCCAAACATTGGTGATGAATTGAAGATAGGAAAAACATGGCTGGACTGTCCAGCTCTTATTCTAGTAACTGGTAACTATAATAATACATCATTGCTAGGCAAGAGCCAAGAGTATTGCCTCGCAGGGAAAATTTGAACAAGGAATAAACTGCCTCTAATCCCAAATTTCCAATTGAACAACTAGTGAATCTAGTGTCTACCTTCTATGTCACATGACATCACATACCATTTTCAGCAGAATCATCATTCTCGTCATCTCCCTGCTCTAGTTTCCAAATCTTACTCTGCATTCTCTCCAAAATCTGCCTTTTCTGTGTCTCCAATTCCTTATGCAAATCCATCCTCATCCTTTCCAGCTCCACCATCTGCTGCCTTTTACTATTTTCAATCTTCTCGTATATCTTACTGAACTTATGAATGGAATCAGCTAGCAATCTGAATGAACAAGCTCCATCATTGCATCTTCTTTTCTTCCTTTTCTTTCCACGAGCCCCAATTGAACCGTCTTCGCTAGTAGATTCTGTAGTCTCAGGACTATTCCTCGTCTTATCTACTCCATTTGGATGGTTCAAATTAACTCTTGAGTTAATAACGGCATGCTTTTGTGATTGCATTTCACAGGAGAGACTTGTTTGCTGTGGTGGAGGAGACATTAGCTTATTCATCCTTTCGAAATAAAGCCATTTGCTACTTCCAACACCCATTGCAGGAAACTTCATGATCTCCTTTTTGTATTTTTTCTTCAATGTATCAATACGATTTCTACACTGAGTATCTGTCCTATCAATTTTTGAAACCTTTGATACTTCGGCTGCAACTTCATGCCATTCATCAGAGCGAAGACTCTTCCTTTCGCGTTGAAGAAACCGGTCACCCCAAGCATCAAGAAGAACAAATGTCTCATGCTCAGTCCAGTCGGTAAGTGAATTCCTACCACCTGAAGATGGTTTAGGAGATGAGGTAGCCACAGTTGATGGGGCTGGCACCCGAGGTGCAAGTTCATAGGTAGATACCAAACTCTTCAGCTTTTGCTTTTTTGGGTGCCACTCCAAACCATCTTCAATCTTATTGCCATGACTGTTATCGTTATCATCATTACCTTCATTATTATCATCATCATTCTCATTGCCATCACCATCTGTGTCACCTTCCTCATCATCATTGTTATCCTTCTGGGAAAGCCGAAAATTGTTACGAATTTTCTGGTTATCATCATGATTATTGCCATCTCCATCTCCGTCCGTGTCACCTTCCCCGTCATCATTGTCATCAGCATCCTTTTGGGAAATCCTAAAACCATTTCTTTGATCTATACCATCATCTTCATCCTCTCCTAACTGCTCCTCATCTTCTTCATCCACATCATTATTATCTTGTGGATATTCATTTGGAACTGGCTGAGAATATGAAGAACCCCTCATGTCAAGTTCCTGATAATCATAAACTTGGCTATGATTATCGCTATAATGGTTTGGGGGATACCTTGCATCATCCTCAATGTCATCCATACAGAAACAGATCACAGTTGTAACTTGAAACCAAATCTACAGAACTATTATTTCCCTAAGAAAGGGGTTCCTAAAGCTTTTACAACAAAGTTTGTTCTTTCACAGAGTAACCTATCTTATCTGGCTTCAGAAAAGCCAAGTCTACCAATTCCACTTTGTAAAAACGGTATACTATATCCCAATTTCTACAGAACTCTTAAACTAGATGCAACCTTGCCCCTGATTGATTCAATTCACAACATCTTTGTTGCGAATCACATCAAACAAAGAGGAAAGCTGCAATCTTTCAACAATTCCAGATCAAAATAATGTTCTTAAAAAGAACGAAATCGTGAAACTTACTTTACATAAATAATGGAATACGTGGTTGAGCTCCAATTCCACGCTCATCCGATAAACACAAACAAGAAGGCAGAATCAGGTAGCGAAATAATTTCTAAGAATAATAATACTGTGTTAATTCACCTAAGAAAACGAATTTTGCATAAATGAAATTCATAAAAAAAATTAAAAAAAATGTGATGGAATCGAATTGATCGGAAATGGAAACACTATTTGCGAAGCAGAATAAGAAGGTTCGCAGATATATCATGCTAGTTGCTAACGTCAGCCTGGTGCGTACATTAACCTTTTTTTTTTTGCACGGCACATTATCATGTTTTTTTTGTCAGACACCTTATCATGTCTGCATTTCCAAATTTTTAATACTTTATTGGGCCAAACACAAGTTTTGGGCCTTTTTATCCTTCTATTATGATCCATGAAAGCGATGAGTTTTTGGTATTATCGCCCGTGGCCCGTGAAGTGGAATCTAAACTAAAACTGAAAACAAAAAATTATAAATTTCATTTTCTAACATTTACATTTTACTTTTTGTCTTGGGTTCATCTTATATAAATTACCATATTTTACACATGAAACGTCCTAAAAAGATCCAAGGCCAAAGGTGGAATAATTGAATGAAGTTAAATATAACACGATATACAGTACTAAAATTGGGACCAGCTAAATCATGAAGGTAGGTGATGTTACCCATGCCTTTGCATTATAAATTGACGTTTCATACAAAATTTCCTTATCTCACCCAAAAAGAAAATATTGTTACTAACATTTTATGATGATTGATGAATAGTGTACCTTTCTATTTCTCCATAAAATTTGATAAGCTGTTGTTTTGTTATTGTTGGTTACATGCTTTGTTTGGCTTCTATTAATAAAAAATTAGATATGTACTTATGTAGAGTTTTTAGGGGGTGTTTTTTTACCTGCTTTGAAATGTGAAGTTCGTGACCCATATCTAATTGGACCCACAAATAATGTTTGTAACTTTATGGTTAATAGTAGAAGTTGTGGACACTGCTCATATTTTTTAGAACCCCACTCAGCTTTCTTCTTTTGTCCTTTTCTGCCGAGTATCCCACAAAAAGTTGAACCACCAAGAACCAACCAACCAATTTATTTAACTAAGGCCAATTTTCTTGTGCTCTTGTTTTGGTATCAAATTTATCAAACCAATTTTTTAAACTAAATATAAAAAATTTAAAAATTACTTGTTTTATATTTTTAAATTAAATATTAACTTTTAAATATTTTTGGTAAATTAGACATTAAAATTTAGACACCATAGCAATTATTTTTAATTAATTGCATTTCAAAAATCACCAAATCACAATATCTAGGCTTCAAAAACTGTTTAAGGAGTATAAAAAGATGAACATAATCTGTTTATTTTGTACATGGTATCTTAACAAGAAAAAATAAATTTAGGAATTACTTTAGAAAAAATTAAATTCATCTTAAATGTAAATCTTATATGCATGAACTAACTACTAACAACAAAATTATGACTTCAATCGTACTTATTCATATATCTATACATTAAGAAACTTCAAATCAAACAATAACTATAAAAGTGCTTATAAACTTACTTATGTATAATATTAATATTTATTATGCATTTTTTGGTAAATTTTAAAATGTTTAATAAATATTAAGGATGTATATATAAATTGGACAAGATTAAAATTTGATCAAATCTTAATATTTTACTAAATTAACATCAAATTTTAAATTCAATTCTAAATTAACTTTAAAAGAAACAAGTTAAATTAGGTTACTTTAATGTATGATTAATGTATATAGTGTAACAAATATTATATAACATTTCATTGATAATATTATGGTAAAATGTGTATATTAGTATAAAATATAACTTTTAATCAAATCAAATTTATCCTATTAGCTCAAATTATATAGGACAAAAAATCAGAAGTCTAAACTCAACAAAATATAATTTGGGTCCCCATACTTGCAAGCTCATTTTTTATTTTATGAAATAAATAAAATTTATGCAACTTATTTACTACTCAACCATTTTTATGCAATAAGCCAATAACTATTGTAAATGACATTATGTATTATACGGTAGAAATACGGGTACACTGTATTGATCATTGAACGTATTTGAAAGCTCTCAATCATGATTCATGAGAGAGAGAGAGAGAGAGAGAGAGAGAGAGAGAGTAGTACATAGGAAGACTCAGTGGTTCACTGTTCTCTGACTATGATGCATGCAACCTCCAAACAAAAAAATCAATTTTGATGATTAAACGAAAGCTGAAATAATGTAAAGAGAGTGAATCACTGAGCAAGTTTTGGTCTTTGCTGATCAGTTATCAGTTATCACTGATGTTCCTATCTGCAAGCAAAGTATCCACATTTGGGTTTCTCATCTTCTCTGCTCTCTGATTGAAGAAACCAAAGTAGGTGAGTTCACTATTTTTTTTTTTCCATTTTTTTCCTCTCTCTTTCTCCGTGTTTCGATTTCTGACCAATCTGATGCATTCTTCCTTTTCGGGCTTCTTCAGATGTTTGTAGATGGTTTGGGAGTTCATTTTTAGGCTTAAAAGATTTGTTTTTTTGGTAGTAATCGGACACCCATTTGATGCTTTTGTGAGATTGCCCAATCAGATTGTGTATCCATGTTTATAGACTGATTTTGCTGCTAATCTTTGAGCTTTCATGAACAATTTGTTAAAAAAAAATGGTGAATTCCAGTTCAGTGGACTGTAGAAATTTAAGGGATTTGTTTGATTTCATTTTCTTTGTTTTAGTCTCCAAGTTTTGCTTGATCATTGTTAAACGTTCATAAATCCATATTTTTCCAAGTTGATTTTACAGCATTTTATTACCGACTGTGTACTGGAAAATAATTGTTCGGTTGCATAAATTCTCATTAGATTCACCATCCTAAATTGGTCAATTTGATTAAAATTCAGATTTTGTTTTTGTTTTTGTTCTTTTTTTAATTTCTCTTATTGCAGCAAGTGTTCTCATATTTTTATTGTGAGCTGCAGAATGAATGTCCCAAATTCCCAATACTTTTGGCAAAGATGCATTTTAGCCATTGTTGTAATTGTTCCTATTGGCTATTGGTAATTGATGCCAAAATTTTTCAAGTAACACCTCTTAAACCATCTACATGGTTAAATTAGCAGTGGAGCAGGCAACTTTTCATGCCTTGTTTAGATTTGTTTCCATTTTTACCATGTTTTATATTGAATGGGAATTTATACAAGACTGTTTCCTATGGATGTTTGGATTTGGTGCAGCAATGAAATGATTGCTTCATCCTCTTAAGGGGAATGGGGCACTAGATAATTCTGAAGAAGTGAAAAGGACATTTTCGATTTCATGGCTGATTCTTCTTCCGGTTCCTCTTTACCTGGTGAAAATACATCAAGCCTGAGGCAAATAAGCTACTCCTTGTTCCACAATTCTGGTTGTAGGGTGGGGCCTGCTGCAAAAGGTATACCGGATTCTGAATCTGCTTGGAGCCCCACATCTCCTCTGGATTGCAAGTTATTCTCAAATTTTAGCAACCCCTTTGGTGTTAAGTCTTCTAAAGCATCATTTGGATCTGGACACAAGAAGCAGTTGAACTGCGGTAAAGTAGGCCTCAGCATTGTTAGTTCACTTGTTAATGAAGCCAACCTTAAGGATGATGAAATCCTTGGTAATTGTCAGCTGAAAAATGTGCTTTTCCGGCCACTGATGAATAGTGGCATTCTTAAAGTCTCAAAGAAAAGCCAAGAATATCTGTCCCCTCACAGAAAATCAAATTCCTTGCCTAAAAACTATGTGATTTCACTTCCTTCAGAAACAAAAATTTCCAAATTTGAAGTTGAAAGCTTTGATGATGTTTCTAGCAAAGAAGAGTTAGGTCATGAAGGTAAACCTTTCAAAAGTAATATGACTTCTTTGCCTGGTTCCTTGAGGCCTTCTTCATCATTAATCTATGCAAATCACAAGTCCAATCTGGGAGTAATTGATTTATGTGTAGAAAATGCATCTTCTGCACTGAATTTGGCTTCAGTGGCAGGTAGAAGTTTGGAGGTAGATAATTCTTTGAAGATTCAATCATCTTCACTTCCTGTATCCATTGATTTTAGTAAAGGATACATAGGCTCACTTTCTGCAAGAGATATTGAGCTTTCTGAGGATTATACTTGCATAATTTCTCATGGTCCAAATCCTAAGAGAACTCATATTTTTGGTGACTGCATCCTGGAATGTCACAAAGATGACTTTACTGAGTTAGGCAAAAAGGAAGAACCTGCTTTTGGATCTTCCCAGGTTTCTACTTTTTCAGAAGGCTTACCCCCTTACCATTCTGACAATGCTTCTAGCTTCTGTTACTCATGTCACAAGAAATTGGAAGAGGGGAAAGACTTTAACATATTCAGGTTTGTCCCAACATCTCACAATCCCCCATTTTGTTATAACTTGCAGTGAAGAACTAATTATAACTCATTTTGATAACTTGCAGAGGTGACAAAGCTTTTTGCAGCTTTAACTGTGGATCCGAGGAAGAAGTGGAGAAAACTTGCTCTAACTCAACAGACAGCTCTCCTGGCTCAAGTTACCATGATCTCTTCTTCAAGGGTCTGCTTTTGTCCAAATAATTGAATTTATGATTGCTATGCAAATTATGTCATTTGTTGGTTGTCATGATCCAATTTTCATGGTTTTATGATAGTTTTGGTAGAGTTCTATTCCTTCTGAATCTTGGTAACTTCTAGAAAGATAAATGCATTATAATGTTCACTAGATGAGACAGAAAGAGGCCACTGGCCCTCACTCATCAGTTTTTCATTTTATGTTTTGTCATTACTGTGAACCCAATGAATGAACTCTTTGATTTGATCAATGCACCCAGCATGTTGGCCATTGAGATTTTGAATATTTCATTGAACTATTCTTATTCTAGAATGAATATGGTTAAATTTCAAATGGATAAACATTATATCAGTTAACTACTTTTTAGCTATGGAAATTTTGAAATGGAACCTATTTATTATTTGAGGCCTAATTATGTGAAGAGAAGAAGGCTTAGAGCTTGTTTGGGTGAGCTTCTAAAAAAATATCTTTTTTCGAGTTATCTTTTTTTAAAAGATCTTATGGAAAAGTAAAAGTAATTTTATGTTTGGGTATTTTATGCAAAAAGATCTTTTTATCTATCAATTATGTTTGGGTATAACGATATAAAAATATTTTTTTGTTTATTTATTACATATAAAATATCTTTTTTTTAAGAAAAAAAGATCTTTTAAAAAAAGATATAAATTACAATTTCTCAAAAAGGATGTTTTTTTTTTTATTTTTCTAATGCTTTTACTTTTACTACTAGAAATTTGACAAATACGTTAAAAAATAAAAAAAAATCTTTTTTTTATTGAAAAAATATATTTTTTTATCAAAATAATGGCGCCCAAACAAACGCTTACACTGAGATTAAATTACATAAGCCGTTTATCTCACAACAATATGTGCCAAAAATTGATGTCAATGCCTATTTTTATCATTATCAATTTGTTATACTTCATTTAAAAAATAAAACAAAAAATAAAAAAATATTGTCTATTTTTGTCATTATCAATTTATTATAATTCTTTCTAAAAATAAAACAAAAAATATTAAATGATTAACATTTTTTTTTATCATATATTTGAACTAACGTCAGCAAACTCCATACTTTTTATTAAAAGGACAAAAGTATTTTGTCCCATGGCATTCTCCCAAGAAATATGGTATCATTGAAAACAAGGTGCGGTAGAGTCTCGGAAAATTATTGTCAAATATTTGAAGAGTATCACTTTTCTTTTTTGCAGCTAATATAGTCCCTTATTTATATAATTATATTCATACTTCCATGTCACCAAAAAAAATATTCATACTTCCATAACTACTAACCGACTAACTAATTAGTAATTAGACTAATTAATCCCTAATAACGTTCATTAGGTTCATAGCAACTATTTCTCACAAAGTTGGTAAAAATAAAAGACAGCAAAAACTTTTTTGAACCCAAAATACAGAAGATTTTTTTGGTCGTGGGCTATGCCCAGCCCAGAACCTACCCCGAAGCCGCACAGACGGCGCAGTTTCTGGCCCAATAAAGCTCTACTCTGTGACTACCCTATGCCCCCCATTTGAAGAGAATTCAAAAAACTAAAGTAGCCAAGCCAAGCCCAAAAATAAAAAAAAAAACAAAAGAAGCTAATATCAGAAGCTTCATCCGCATGACCAAAAAAAAAAAAAGCTTCATCAGTAACGGCGCCTCTCCTCCCTCGTTGGCCAGCTGCCGCTCCTGCCTCCAATCTGATTATTCCCGCCATAGCTACTGGAGGAGTTCGTGTCCGATTTGATTGTCTGTCTCTACCATCGCCATTTCAATTTGCAGATTCTTAACTCTGAATGCAAATGCCTCAGCAGTGATGCTTGAATTTGCCAAGATTTTCGCAGCTGTTCCAGTAATCAAGTTTCCCCTGTAATCCCTAATAAGTGATGCCGATGCTGCAATTCCTGTTCTTCCATCATACGTTGCGTCAACATTAACCTTTACTCAGTCTTTAGGCGGCGCTTTCCAGGTAACTTGCCTGTTGGATTATTAGTTGCCCTGTTGAATTCTGCTTCCAACTTTTTTGCTCTGATCATTGCTGGTGCTGGATTAATTTCTATATTTTGAAATATGAACTGGTTTCTAGTCTTCCACACCGTCCAGCTAAGAAAGCCTATGTTACTGATTAAGAACTAAGAACACTGTTCCATTTAATTGTAGCTAAAGAGAGAAACTCCTAATGAACCAGGCTCACCAACTTTTATTATGTACTTATGTACGATCCCTTATTGTGATGTCCCTCATTAGGTTCATATTATCTTCGGTAGCAGCAATGCTTTCTGGATCTCTTGCCACAACAAGGAAGATATCAACTTGGCCTCCGTTCTCTCAGAGAATAAAGCAAACAGGTGCTTTTCATTAATATGTACCAAGTTTGTAGAAGTTTGGTTTGCTATCACCTTGATTGTTGCATCTAAGAAGGAGAATAATTATGCCAACTTTGATGTTTTTGTTTGTTACTGATATGAATGGATGCAATTTCATGTCTGATTGTGTTATGTATGGATTAAAACTGGCAGAAAATGAGATTGTCCAGATGTTTCGTTTGCCTAATTCCCGAGAAGAAAAGCTTAGCTTTCCCATGGAAGGAGGATGTGATTCGAGGAATGGCCATAATGCTCGCATATTGGATGAGAGATTCATTAGGATTTTGAAAATATTTAAATGGGGACCTGACGCAGAAAAGGCATTGGAAGTGCTGAAAATGAAGGTCAATGCTCGCCTGGTTCGTGAGGTTCTGAAGGTAGATGTTGAGGTAAATGTTAAGATTCAGTTCTTTAAGTGGGCTGGGAAGAGAAGGAACTTTGAACATGATTCAACCACTTACATGGCTTTGATACGCTGCTTGGATGAACACGGATTCACTGGTGAACTGTGGAAGACAATACAAGACATGATTAAAAGTTCATGTCCAATTGGTCCTGCTGAATTGTCTGAAATAGTGAAGATCTTGGGCAAGGCTAAGATGGTCAACAAGGCTTTATCTGTGTTTTACCATGTTAAGGGTCGCAAGTGCAGACCTACAGCAAGCACTTACAACTCCGTTATCTTGATGTTGATGCAAGAGGGGCATCACGAGAAAGTGCATGAGCTGTATAATGAAATGTGCAGTGAGGGTCACTGCTTCCCTGATACTTTTACATATAACGCACTTATATCAGCATTTGCAAAGCTAAATCGTGGTGACTCTGCTGTTAGATTATTTGATGAGATGAAGGAGAATGGATTGCAACCAACTGAAAAAATTTATACAACTTTGATGGGGATATACTTTAAGTCAGGTAAGGTTGATGAAGCTTTGGGCCTGGTCCTGGAGATGAGAACACAACGTTGTTCCCCAACTGTTTTTACTTATACAGAACTCATAAGAGGATTGGGGAAATCTGGGAGGGTTGATGATGCATACAGCGTATACAAGAATATGCTGAAAGATAGTTGTAGACCTGATGTTGTTTTGATGAATAATTTGATTAACATCTTGGGCAGATCAAATCGCTTAAAGGATGCTATTAAGCTTTTTGAGGATATGAAATTGCTGGATTGCACCCCAAATGTTGTGACATATAATACCATTATTAAATCATTATTTGATGCCAGGGCTCCACCCTCCGAGGCTTCTTTGTGGCTTGAGAGGATGAAAAAAGATGGAGTAGTCCCAAGTTCATTTACCTATTCAATTCTCATCGACGGTTTCTGCAAAACAAATCAACTGGAGAAGGCTTTGTTGCTTCTTGAGGAGATGGATGAAAAAGGGTTCCCACCCTGTCCTGCTGCCTACTGCAGCCTGATCAATAGCCTTGGAAAAGCAAAACGCTATGAGGCCGCAAATGAACTGTTCCAGGAATTGAAAGAGAACTGCGGACGTTCAAGTGCTCGTGTCTATGCTGTGATGATTAAACATTTTGGAAAATGCGGTCGACTCAACGAAGCCATCAATCTCTTTAACGAGATGAAAAAACTCGGATGCGCTCCAGATGTTTATGCTTATAATGCTCTCATGTCTGGGATGGTGAGAGCAGACATGATGGATGAAGCTCTTTCCCTGTTTAGGGCCATGGAAGAAAATGGTTGCACCCCAGATGTAAATTCGCATAATATAATCCTAAATGGCTTAGCTAGAACAGGTGGCCCGAAGCGCGCAATGGAAATGCTTAACAAAATGAAGGCTTCTGCTACTAATAAGCCAGATGCAGTTTCTTACAACACTGTTCTTGGTTGTCTCAGCAGAGCAGGTCAGTTTGAAGAAGCTGCAAAACTTATGAAAGAAATGAGTTCACTTGGATTTCAGTATGACCTTATCACTTACTCATCAATACTTGAGGCAGTTGGTAAGGTTGATGAAGATTCTAATATACTAGACTCTTGAAATCAACCTACTATAACATTTGTTGTAATTTATTATATATATATATATACACACCTTGCATAAGAGAAAATGTCTTGCAGCTTTAGCTAAGTCTTACCTCCTTTATTCAAAGTTTTAAGTTCTCTTGCTTCGATAAATATCTTGCTCCTCCTTCTACCCTTTAGTCTGTGATGTTTAAAACCATTTGATAAATGAATTTGATTCAATTGAACTGGAGTTGGATCCTTTTTTTTTCTTGGTTAATGGATATCAATGATATTTACTTCTCAATACTTTGCAGTTTGCACAGTTCTTTTTCTTGAGACACGTTGCACTGAATAAAATTTTCAGTGGCACAAAACATAACTAATGTAACTATTTAAAAGAAAAAAAAGTAATAATTTAATTATTTTCTCAATACTTTAAATGACTATATATCAATACCTAATAAATTAGAGTTTGGCAAAGGTTTATAAAGAATTGAAGATCTAGTGTATGAAAATAGAAAAGGGTGGGGTGGGGGATACTAAAAATGAATTAAATCTTATAGAATATGAGCATAAATTCTGATTTATCTCTCTTAAAAAAAACATAATTATGTAAATACATTGTCATAGAGTTGAATCTTAAAAACAGAAAATTAATTTTACCAGTTGATAATAGTAGATTAGTAGCATTTAAGAAGATAATTATCAAAAGAAACTTAAGGAGATACTAATAAGTAATAATTGATTTTTTTTTTTAATGGGATAGTTGATTAACTTAGTGTTTCCATTTTTCACAGAGGAGAAGAAAAGAAAAGAAAAGGACCCTTTCGTTTTTTGAAAAAAAAAAAAAAATAGAAAAGGAAGCTTGTTTTGTTTTTGAGTTCACACCGAGAATATCACCAACCACAGTCGCTACCAACATGAGTTGACTCCCTCGATAGCACAAAATCATGGAATGAACTACCAACTCACAAAACAGAACAAGGCATACTTTGTGTTTGTGTTTATGTCTGAGTGAAGTGGCACCCCAAAAATAATGGCCTTTATGGCGGGGAGTTCCTTCCTCCCCTATCATTTACCCTCTTCTTCTTTAGCTCCCAGAAGGTTCCGATCCTCGTGCTACTTGCGCCAACAACAGCAACAGCATGATCCAATCTGCAGAAAGAGAGCATTTTTGTTGATGGGCTTCGCTGTTCTTCCACTTCTCCCATTCAAGAATACCCCAGCTCTTTCTCTTCAATCACCCAGTAAGTAATTTCTCTATTTCCCAACTTTTCCATTTCCCTTAATATTAATTTTGGGGTTTCAAGTTGAAAGTTTTCACCCATACTTTGACATTTGTTGTTTGTATTTTTCTTGAGCATTGTTTATGTGTTTGTGGCAAATTTGTAACAGAAGAAAGTGAGGTGAAGGCACAGGATGATGACAAGAACATGGAGGTTCGATTGCTTTTGTCTTCAGATACTATACTCTTGTTTGAATAGTTAACTGCTGGGTTATCATATTTGTCCCCCTTGCTTGTTCTAAACTGTGTAGAAATGATTCTATCTTGCTACAGACGGCACCTGAAACAGACAAGCCATCAAATTCATCCTTTATGTCACCGCTGGCTGTAATAGGAATACTTTCTTCTGCAATGGTGGGTGCTCTCTATGCATCTGCTCAGAAAGAGAATTCCTTGGCTGTTATAACGATTGAAATGGTAAGTATTTATTGGACATGAAAAAAGTTATCTTTCCAAAGAAACTCATGCAGAAATTAAGGGAAATGAGTAAGTATTCTTCCTTGTTATCCTGCTATTGAAGTAACAGCATCGACTGATTTTTGTTTGGTTTTGAATGCTTAACTTGTTCTGTGAATGTATTGTTTTGAGTGTATTTCTTTATTTAGCTTTTGAGTCGTGTGTATACTTGATTGTCAATGTGCGCAGTTGCGCCGCCAACTGAAGGAAAAGGATGAGATGATTGTTTCCTTGAAGAGGAACTACGAATCAAAGTTACTGAATGAGCAGGAGGAACAAGTGAAGCTTCTTGGAAAGGCAAAGGAAGAGCAGCAATCTTTGATGAACCAATTACAATCTGCAAACAGCACCGTCAGCCGCTTGGGGCAGGAGCTAAAAAGTGAGAAAAATTTGATTGGGGAGCTGAAGCGTCAAGTTGACAGTCTTGAAACTGAGCTATCGGAGACTAATGCAGACAAGTTGGATCTTGAAATCAGCTTGAAGGAAAAGATAGACTCTATTGGACATCTACAAAAGAGAATTGATCTGTTAAGTTTGGATCTCAAGGACAAAGAAGATACTGTTCTAAGTCTCAACTCAGCCCTTGAAGAAAAGGAGTTGGAATTGAGGAATTTGAATTCTGTCTACGAGAAAACCAAGGATGACTTATCCAACGTTCAGCTTCAGATTCAAGGGTTGAAAGACGAACTACTAAAGAGCCAAGAGGAATTGGAAGCCAAAGATTCTGCCGTGAATGAACTAAATTCAACAATAACTTCCTTGACTGTTGAAAACCAGGATTCTAAGAGTAAGTATAAGATCATGGAAAAGGAATACAATGACCTAAAGTTGACTGTTGAAACAAAGGCTGCTTTGGATGCTAAGGCTCTAAAAGAAAAAGAAGAGGAGCTTCATCAGCTAAAGGATCAACTTGAACTTGCCATAGATGAATTAAGCAGAAACCAAGCCACCATTAAGGATTTATCCCAAGAAAGAGAGGTTTTGAAGGAGTCTCTGGAAAATGAATCTAAGAAAGTGAATAACTTGAAGTCCGAACTTCAAATCGTTCAGGAGAATCTTGGAAAATCAAGAACCGAGTCTGCTGAAATGGAAAAATATCTGACTGAATCAAATAAAATGAACAATGAGCTTGTAGTTGAGGTCTCTAAACTTTCATCTGAGCTCATTGAAGTTAGAGAGTTGCTACAGAGTAGCCTTGATGATGCAAAACGCGAGGCGGAATTGCTAGCCAGTGAACTTGCAACAGCAAAGAAACAATTGAAGCAAGTTGAAGCAGAGCTGCAAAGCGTGTCCGATGAACTGAAGGCTGCTCTGGAGAGCCGTGATAGCCTACAAAGAGAATTAGCTGACATCTACAAAAAGGCTGAAACCACATCTGAGGATTTGAATGAAGAAAGGAAGTTAGTCACTTCACTGAACAATGATCTAGAAGCTTTGGAGAAGCAACTCTCGAAAGACAAGAAGGCTCGGGAATCTCTTGAAATGGCCCTGCAGGTGGCTACCAAATCACTGGACGAAATGAACAGAAACACTCTGATTCTTTCTGATGAACTAGAGAGGGCTAAATCTCTTATATCTGGTCTTGAAAATGAGAAGGAGGTGATTTACAAGTCCCTTACAGAACAAAGAAATGCATACAAAGTGGCTCAGGAAAACATGGAGGATGCACATAGCCTCATCATGAGACTTGGGAAGGAGAGAGAGAATTTGGAGAACAGAAAGAAGAAATTGGAGGAAGAACTGGCTCTAGCAAAGGGTGAGATATTGCGCTTGAGGAGTAGGGTCAGCAGCTTAAAATCACAAGTTGAAGATAACAATAATGAGCAAGTGCAGAAGAAAGATGAAAGTGAAAGCAAGGTCACTGTTGATGGCAGGAAGAATTTCAGAAGAAGAAAGGCTAACCCCCAATAACTTAGGAGGAGAATGATACTATTACTTTGTGATAAATTTTCATGTGAGGAAGTTGATGTTGTTGTACTTTATTCTGGCTTTGGCTTCATGCAATTTCAAGCATTTTCATTTGGCAATAAAAATTTATGTAAAAAGAAATTGAAGTCAGATCTTTCTTTTTTTTTTTTTTTTTTTGCTTGAAAAAGATCAAGCTTGTCGTTTTGTTGATATCCATTATCCAAAACGATCAATTTTAAGTACAAACGACACATGGAACTGCCTAGCTGAGCTCAAATTTTTAATTTCTTTTTGTTTTTCAAAACTCTCATTCTTTTATTTCGCAATTTGTTGCAATTTCGCTCCTTGAATCTCACTGTTTCACACTTTCACCTCATCTCGGAATATTCGCAGAAAGTAGGAATCTTCTCTCCCCGTTTGTTCAAATTACCGAAATTCCGATTGTTGCTGTGTTTCCAATCTGATCTGAGTGCCCATGGCGCGGAGGTTTGATCTCGAAAGATGTTAGCCACATAGCTGGGTTTTCTAAATTTCATTCCTTTTTGTTCATATTAGTAGAATTGGAGATGGTGGAAGTTAGTGCAATGCAATAATAGTTCAGGGATATTATTGGGGTGTCTCCAATTGGGGATTTTTTTTTTAGGATTCAGGGTTTGGAGTTCAGTAATAATGTTCTATGGTGCGGTGGTGTGGGATCCTTGGCTCATTCTTGCTCAGATTGTATGCTTTCAATGCTTGTACTACGTCACTCTCGGCTTCTTCTTGGCCATTCTCGTTGGAACTCGCGTCTCAAGAATGACCCTCGTTTATTTCTTCGATTTCGTTACAGTCACTACCTCCACCTTCACCGGTTGGTGTGTCATTGCCTCCTTTATCCTCACCTCAATTTCAGGGTACGTATTTTAATCTGCTTAATTGTGATTATTAAGTTATTTTGGGTTTTGTGTACTTTAGGGTTGTGAATTGAACTCTTTAGTTGCTCAAAGGTTTGGTTTTTATTTAATGCAGGGCAGTGTATATGCTTTATGTGATTGAAAGGGCAAAGAAATGCTTGGATTTTTCGGTTACACTCTACATAGTTCATAGCTTTATATGCATTGTGTATGGTGGCTGGCCTTCTTCCATAACTTGGTGGATTGTGAATGGTATTGGAATTGCAATGATGGCTCTGCTAGGGGAATATCTCTGCATCAGGCGCGAACTTCGCGAGATACCAATAACACGATATCGTTCGAGTAAGCAACTTTCTTCTTCACAGATGTTTGACCAGCTAATTGGATATGACAATGGTTTTAAACTGCAATCTTGGTTGTGGTTGCGGAGAACAATTTTAAACTTGCCCTGTGCCAGTTTTGTATGATTTCTTACTTTTGTGTTCTTTGCAGATGCTTGATTGGCATATGTAACTTCAGCATTGAAGTCAAGAGAGAGCATTGTCTTGCTGGTTGTTAAGACCCTTTGGTAAGTTCTCAATCTGTTCAAGAAAGAGAATGACAGAGTTATTAGGAGCAGCCCTTAGTATTTATGCATTTGTTCTGTATTTGGGAAACAAATGAAAGATCATGAATGGTTTCTTACAATTGCAATTTGATGAGCCTTGTCTCTCAGAAGAAAGACTAGAATAGTTGACAGAATAACTGTTGTCAAGGGAGCAGCTGCTGAAACCCAAAATAGTTTTGGTTTCCTCAAGCTCTGCAGAAATTATTGAGAATTTTCAGAACTTAAAGAGGTAAATGAATTGCAAAAGAAAACAATAGTTGTATATAGTTGTCCCCACGAACTTTTGGATATGTTTAAAATTTTGGAAATATAGGTCAATTTTGTGTCATATAAGTTTAGTTGTTTTTTGTCTTTTTGATAAACTTTTAAATGTTTTGCTAGCTCATTGATCTTCATCTGTATGATTTTCACCATTACTTGTTGAAATGAAGTCCCAATTTGTAAGATATCATACATAACTCAGAAATCAGAAATCTTAAAAGTATTAATGGCCGCAAATGTATTACTTGAACACGAAAGTAGTCATTAGAAGGAGCCGTAAACCATATTTCCACTCTTTCTTTGTTTTTTCTCTTCCATTACAAGTTCTACTCATTTTCTCTGCCAGAATTAAATCATCAAAACATCTCTCTTGGATGCTCTTTCCCTCTAACAAACGTCAAAATTGTTAAAGTAGCAGGAAGTATAATGCTAACCATCAAACCTGATATTCAAACATACATTCTGAAAGAACCAAGCCCAAAATTTTCAAGGTTTCTTTTTTTTTTTTTCCCTTTCTGCTTTCTTTGCTCGAAACAAGAGCACTTCTAGCATGCAAAAAACTCCAAATGTTCTAAAAGTTTGATGGTTTCTACGTCGTCTATTTGCGTCCTAGAACACCATTTATGAACAATCAAGGCTCAGCTTTCCAGGATGATGAAATGTCAGCCACAGCTTCTCCCACCGTGAGATAAACACCTTTCAATCCAAAAGAATCCAAAACTGTTGATGTATGTAACTTTTCCATCACACTCCCAACAGGATTGGCTAATACAAGCTGCAGTAGATGATTGTAATGTAGACATTAGAAACAAAATTTTGATAGCATTTTTTTAGACCTTCTTCAATTTATCCATCAGTCTATGTACCTGAAGTGATCTTTTCTCCAGCATCTTTCTAAGTTCACATAATGTGTCAAGGCCACTTGTGTCTATGGCTGTTACAGCTGACAAAACATAATTATTTGTTTAGTGAAACTCTGCCTAAACATTAGATAATTAACTAGTACTTAGCCAGTAAGCTCCAACGGAATCTGTACCTGTCATGTCTAAAATTATGCACTTCAATGAACTTTTGTTATTTACTTTTGTACACTCTTCCTCTTCGCGAACCCATCTCAGGATCCTGTGGAAGGAAAAGCTCTCAAATCAATCGTATTCCATCATGAATTCATTCAGTGCTTCTGACATATCCTAGCTCTATTCTGAATTATACCAAAGTAGAAATATTCTTTACAAACCTTTCTTGAAGGTAAGTTGAATTGGCAAAATAGATTGGAGACTCAACAGCCAAAATGAGAAATGAAGGAACTCTTAAAGCTTCTTTGTATTGGTTTACGTTGTGGAATATTTGTGTTCCTGGTATATTCCCCAAAACCAAAGTGTTTGGTCGAGAAACATGAAGCAGAATCTTGAAGACTGATATTGCAACCTGAAGGTTTTGGTTAAGTAAGATGGTATTAATCACATTGAACAACATTTTCATGCAATATGTATATATTCTTCAGGAACAGATTAACGAATTATGAGCTCACCGCTATGCCGAGGCCTAAAGGCACTGAAATGAACAGAACCCCGAAAAAGGAGCACACACAGGCCAAGAAATCAAGTTTGTCAACCTTCCACAGCTTATATGCACCTTGATAATCTATCAGGCCAATCACTGCAGTGATGATAATGGCTGCTAAGACAACATTTGGGGTATAGTAGAAGAGTGGCATGAGAAACAGAAGGGTAACAAGAACTGCCGCAGCCATGATTATGTTTGAAACTGCTGTTTGTGCTCCAGCGTTATAGTTAACAGCGGATCGAGAAAAGGACCCTGCAAGTATATTTTTGTTTCTTTAAATATGGATGGTGATTTTCTCAAAATTGTTGCTTCTTAGATCATTTATAGCAGATTGAAATAAGAAGGAATTCAATACCTGTTGTGACATAGCATGAAGAACATGAACCAGCTATATTCATAAGACCAATGGCCATCATTTCTTTGTTTCCATCAACCTGGTAATTCTTCAGTGATGCAAATGTTCTACCTACTGCAATTCCTTCCTGAAATAAATAGAAATAGGAGAGTAAGTGAAAGTTAAATAAAGTGGTGAATATAGAATGAAATTGATAATCTTCTGTAACCAACAGTTTTTCTAGTTTTTAGTCAGCTTACTGTGAGAGATAAGAGTCCTGTGACTATGCCAGTTTTGATAGCAAGAGCCAAGTAAGCGCCATTGAAGAATAACATGTTTGAAGATGGTGGATTAAGACCCTTCGGTAAGTTCCCAATCTGCCCAATAAAAGAAAGAGACAGAGTTATTAAGAGCAGCCCTTAGTATTTATGCATTTGTTCTGTATTATGGAAACAAATGAAAGATCATGAATGGTTTCTTACAATTGCAATTTGATGAGCCTTGTGTCTGAGAAGAAAGACTAGAATAGTTGACACAATAACTGATGTCAAGGGAGCAGCTGCTGAAACCCAAAATAGTTTTGGTTTCCTCAAGCTCTGCAGAAATTATGGAGAATTTTCAGAACTTAAGAGGTAAATGAATGGCAAAGAAACAACAATGGCATGTATATACTTGTGTTTAAGCAAGATAGGGAAATTTACAATGTGTCTTGTTATCAGCAAGAAGGCCAAGAAGCCAAATCCGAGTACAATTGTTTGCCATGACCACTGCACAAATTGTTCAAATATTTCAGTGAACATGCATGTATATAAGATTACACTTGCATTCACAACAGAGTTAAAGAAAAAGAATAAAGAGAACAACATGTTTTACTCTCCAAAGAAAAATGTTTTGGAATCTAATTCTGTCTTGCAGTTCTTTACAAAAACATATCTTAAAGAAAGAGATGTCTTTGTCGTAGCAATCTTGGAGTGTTAAAGAATAAGTGCCATTAGAATGTTTGAGAGAGTTTAGTAGTGGAAAATTATTAGCCTTGAGTCATTGACCTTAAGAAGATGCAAAGCAGTTAAAGAAAAAAAAAAACTTTTTTTTTTGGGTTGCCCACGGTATCTCCCAACCCGACAAGTCAAGGACTAACGTACGTACCTCGTGTCTTTGCTTAAAAACAGATTGAAGAACCGGAATTATTTGCATCTTGTTGGTGAAGTGCACTATTCCGAGCAACCCTTTCAGCTGCTGCAGAGAAACTATGATGGCTGCACCCGCCATGAATCCCAACAGCGTTGCCTTGGATAGAAAATCAATCACAAATCCTAACCTGTTTGTTTACATGTATTAATCAATTCAACCATAACTAATAAAACAGAGGAGGATGCATGCATGAATTAGAATGAGTACCTTAATATACCGAGTGAAGCTTGAAATAAACCAGCAAAGAAAGTGGCAGTGAAAGCCAGCTTCAGATACAGAATTGGATTCTGCGTGCACGAAACTTGCTCACTAAGCATTGATCCCATAACCAAAGACGCAATTGAAACCGGTCCAACACCAAGATGTCTAGAACTCCCAAGCAGTGAATATATCAATGGTGGCACAAAGCTTGAATCTGCATCATAGTTAATGTGTGTATTATATATATATATATATACTTCACTGTTTACAATAATAATTCAATAATGCAACTGAGAAACCATAATGAATACTAACATAATCCAACAATAGGTGGCAGGTTTGCAAGCTTTGCATAACTTATTCCCTGAAACATAAACACAAGTTAGTAGATTTCGGGAGGAATCAAGCGAAAAAACATAAGATGAAAAGACACCAAATCCAACTCAAAACCTTAAAGTGTTAAATTAATGGGTCTCTCATCTTATAAACTCTTCACTCTTTCTTCCTTTTTTTGATGTGGGACTAACTTCAACACTCTTCACACTTGCAACACTGACAAACTTATTACCTGAGGGATGGCGAGGCTGGCAATGGTGAGGCCGGAGATGGTGTCGGAGCGGAGAAGGGAAATGGTGTAGGTGGGGGCCCAGTGGAAAATGGGGAAGAAGTACTGAAGAGCCAAGAGGAGCTTCATGAAGCATGGTTGATTCTTGAAGCGGTGGAGAGGGTCGTCGGGGAAGAAGATTTCAGAGAGTCTTTGCCTGAGTTTCTGGAGAGTGGTTCTCTCAGGTGGAAGCTGTACTCTGTGGATTTCAAGGGATGGTGGCATTGATGATGGCATTGAGATTTTGATGGTGGTGGTGGTGGTTTGGCCATTATGGGAATCGAAGTGCTCAACTCTGTTGGAGTTCACACCCATTATTGCTCTCTCTCTTTCTCTCTCTTTCTCTCTCTCTCTCTGTTCTTAGTTAGTTGGTTTTGTCTGAGAAACACACACTGCAATGGTGGCTATTTATAAGGAAGGGAAGAGAAGAAAGAAACATGGCAATGGCAGTGGCATTGGCAGGTGTATCATGTTCTTTATCACTGGCTACTATTTACAAACTTGTAGGGGCATTTTCGTCACTTCACTCCCATTCAAATTTAATCTATGATGCACGGACACTAACACAAACAGAATACGCAAATACACGAATTTAAAATTTTTATAAGATACATGGATACGACATATATATATATATAAGGCTAGACACGGATGATATTTAGGTGTGTTCAAGTCTAGAGAAGACTTTTTTATTTTTATTAAAACACATTTAGACACAAAAAACATACGTATCGTACCTGTGTTGATGAATGTCGTGTCCAATATACAGTCATCATAAATTTTGATGTATTCTTCTTTTAATTTAAAAATTAGTTTTATAAGTATGTCTAATTATGTACCACTAGGTTAACTAAAATAATTAATTTTTACTTTGCATGATCAGTCCCTAAAAAAATACAAATGATTAATTAATTCTATAAAATATTGTTACTATGTCAAAATTAAATTAAATGCGTATCTTATTTTATAAAAGTTGTCTTTATGCTATTATTTTCTTTAATACACATTAATGTGTGTAATTATAAAATTATTTTTTTTATTAAATATGTACTAATTATTCTACATGTGAAATGAGTTAAAATAGTAAATATCTTATGTTTTTGTTAATAAGTCTTGAAATCAGATATTTCAATTTTTTGAAACAAACTAGTCTATTTTAATTCAAATGGCATCATTTTCATGTGAAAATAAGAACTATCCAATTTTTTAGAACAATGAAGAATGAATTTATCTGTTTTTTTTTTATTTGTTCTTATAAAAGAAGTTTGTGCTTTATAATATTTTCATATTTATGTCTTGAAATATTCATTAAATAAAGTTATAGTATAAAATTATGCACATAAAATAAATATAATAGTGCAAATATTGTCACTTAAAATATAATAGAACATTAAATATATGATATCTCTCTATTGGTAAGATTTAATGGCAGTCACCATTTTGCTAGACCCAGTCCCTATTGATTACCTTTTTTGTGGTCTCTCATGATCTCAATTAAGATTCATTTTAATTAATTTGACCAATCAAACAATATATTACAAAGGTAGAACTGTTTTTAATATTTTTTGTTTCATACAAACAAATCTGATTTAAATTATTAATATGAATTTGTTTAACCAGTGTCATTAGGGTACCTGTTAAAGATTAAAAAAAAATTTCAAAACTTCTAGTGATAATAGACATGTTTAATATTTTTGTTCATTCTCTCCTCAATGTTCAACTATATATCTAGTTGACGGAATTGTTTTATTACAATAATATTTAGGAGACAAAAAAAATTCAATCTAAACAGTTCAAACTTATTTTATTTAATATAATTAATAAATATTAAATAAAATAAATTTGGATTTATTTTATCTTTCGAACATTATCGATTTAATTAATTGTTTGGTACTATTTTTTTCATTATTCCTATGTAATTATTGATTAATGAAGCAGCACTAACCAACGAGCTATAACTCAAATGACTTAGTATACTTTATATTCATCTAAAAGGTCGCGGATTCGAGTCTCTTTATCTTCGGTATAAAAAAATGGAGGAGCATTGATACTATTTACTAGAAGTTGTATGATTCTGGTGAAATTTCACATTGCTGAATTGTTACTATCATCTATAGTTGTAAAAATCAAATTGGATCGGCCGGTTCGACCGAAAAATCGGTGAATCAGACCCTATGCTATCATTGGTAACCAGTGAACCTGTAGTTTGATCGGTTCGATCATCGATTCGGTTCTGACAACTATGCTATCATCGTTAATTATGGGTGTAAATAATTAAATATTATATTCCTAGCTACTTGGATTTGGCAACATCGTAGCATATTGTGATACCATTCTAATTGACGAAAATGAATAATCTGTTCATGCATGTTATCTTCTTATCAATAATTCTCTCTGGATTTGCACCTTCTAAATTAATGGTACTAGCTAGATCATACATGAAAGATTTATATAAAAACTTTAACCAAAAAAAGAAGAAACCTATTTTCCTAACTTTACCTGTTCGTGAATCAAGCATGCGTGAGTGTCTAGCCTTTTAAATATCACATCTTCAAAGTCCAAATAATGCAGCGTACAAAGTAGGTTAGATAATGCAGAAAGTATAATAAAGTTTTAATATTTTCGAGTTTTTAAGTAATCGCTTTTTGGTAGCTTTACTGCTTTAGGATAAGTACAATTGTGGTTTTTAATTAGTTAGTTTTCTAAGAGAAATAATGTTCTTTTAATTATTATTTTGGAGGCAAAAAAATATACCTATATAAAAATTCAGTAGGTGCAAAACTCATGAATGGTTTAGAATTTGACAAGTAAGAATTATTATTTTCATTTTCATTTTCAACGATCAGAAAAGAAAACAATCACTGCTTAATGCTTATTACTGCCATTCAATCAGCACCGTTCAGTAATAGCTTTATGCCAAAGGATAAATTCCTTGCACCTTTGCTCCTTAATTAGTTCATATCATTATCATTGTTCATAAAAATGTGGAATTCATGTATTCAAATACTACTATAAATTTAGTTTTTTAACTTAAAATTGAGTGGCCTAATTTATTCTAAAAAAGTTAGTTTATATTTATAGATGAATAAATTGAATTAGATAAAGAAGTGAGATAATAGCTTTATTCTTTTATATACAGGAAACTTGTAATAGTTATTATTTTTTTTGGGTAAAGTACTAAATTGGTTTCCTATGTTTGGGCGTAATTCTGTTTTGATTCTTAAGGTTTAAAGTGTCCTATTTGAATCCAAAAAAGTTTCATTTAGTATCAATTTAGTCTCACAGTGAGATCAAAGTTAAATAATTAACGGAATGTCCTACATAACAACAGTACAAGAACAAAATCGATAATCTGGAGAACAAGTACAAGCTCCAGAGGCACAAAATCAACCGTTGATGCATCAATACATTTATTTATCATTCTCTTTAGTTCTATAGAAAATATTTTATTTATATTATAAGAAAAATAATAAATAAATGTATGATTTTGTGCATTCAGAGCTTGTACTTGTTCTCCATATTATTAATTTTGTTCTTGTACTGTTGTTATGTAGGACATTCCGTTAATTATTTAAGTTTGACCTCACTGTGGGACTAAATTGATGCTAAATGAAACTTTTTTGGATTCAAATAGGACACTTTAAACCTTAAGGATTAAAACAGAATTACACCCAAACATAGACGACCAATTTAGTACTTTACCCAATTTTTTTTTATCAAGTTCACTTTTGTGATCAATGAAATCATTGAAATGTAGTGATAGATTCTATTCTCTAACAAGGAAAATAATTATTTTCATACTTTCTTATAGCAAATGTGTAAAAAGGTCACCTTGTATATTGTATTAAGTGAATCCAGAAATATGTTCATGATTTGGCTTTAGAACTTATCATCTTATATTCTTGTTCTTATTTTTCTATTTTTATTATTATTTCAATCCTAACTCTTCCGTGCAATGAAGAACCAATATCAAAAGTCCTTTTAAGTTTGACCTCTCCAATAATTAAGGCAAGTGCGTGATTCTCTTCCAAATTCAATCACTTAAAAAAACATATTCAGAGCAAGAACAAATTCTAAACATTCTCTGCTTGCTATTTTCAACAACAAGAAAATCAAGATATGGCTGCAGTATGTTTTACTCTTTTTTTATCCACCCCATCTTCTCACTTTTTCCATGGAATTCAAGACCAAAAGTATGATTTTGTTTAATCAGAATAAATAACAGCAATTATTTCGAGATAATACTCAATTTGGTCCCATAACTTACACGCGAGTCTCAATTTAGTCCCTGAGATTTTAATTGCCTGTCCTCTATTTAGTCCCCGAAGTTTATAAACGTGTCTCATATTAGTCCCTGAGACCATTTTTAGTATAAAAACCTTAATAGAGCATTGTTGTAAACTATTACATGTCAAGTTAAAACTTGTAAAATGATGCAGTTTTGGTTTTGACATTTAAATAGCTCAAAAAGGGCATCATATTACTTATTTTGTTAGGTAAAATTTTAATAAACACTATTTAGGATGTTGTTTTTAGGTTATTTGTGTGCCAAAACCAAAACGACATCATTTTACAAAGTTTAGTGTGGCATTTGGCTGTCACGACAGTGTTTCGTTAAGGTTTGTAAGAAAATTATTTCAAGGGCTAACATGAATTATGTTCACAAAGTTTGGGAACTAAATAGAGGCAATTGAAACTTCAGGAATTAAATTAAAATTTGCGTATAATTTCAGGGACCAAATTGAATATTATCTCCAATTATTTCAATGCAAAATTTAGCTAGTGCTTGCTTTGTCATATTGATGAACCTCTCACAAAACAAGTCAAACCTCCAAGTTCTACCCATCTTTGACTGAAATTTGCTCATATAAAATTAGACCAACCTTTTGCAAATTAAATATACCAAACTATGAATATATAATTGAATAGTTGTTACATGGAACACAATAGATTTCAGTATAGTTGATAAATTTATGTAATTATGACTTTAACTACATACAAGTAATCTTAAGGTAGGTTTGGTTAGGAGAATGTTACAGTTAATAATACAATAGTGGGAGGCAACATTAATCTATAGTACCCCATCTATTATCCCTCCACTTTGAAGATTCACCATTAGAATGCCTACATGTGTTTTTCTTCTTATAAAGACAAATGAATAAAGTCACTTATTTTTTCATCAAACTCATAATTTGGCCACTGATTTCAATTAAAGGGGGTTGCAGGATCACTTTGAATAATCATAACTTTGATACCATGATCCCACCAATAATCAAATCACCCTTTCTAACAGTAAAAGAGGGTTCTGCCTAATCCTGATCTTTTGTTCTGTAAATTATGCAATCTGCAAAGCCTTAATTTACTATTTCAACAAGTTGTGCTGTACTTTCAATTGGTAATAAGAACAAGCTGTGTATCCTAATTAGAGACATAATGGTCACTCTCTTATCCTTTAACTATTAAGATTACCTACCTAAAATCATAATAAATGTGCAACTAGATAGACAGCATGTACATTCCAAAATCCAGAGTATCCATTATTCAATAGCTCTTAAAGTTAGGCATATATCAATAATGGGTTACTACTTTTATAAAAATACAAATTCAGCACCATAATTTTTCTTTTTCCCTTGTTTTTTTTACTTGTTTCATCTTAGTGTATGAGAACCTGTTTCTACAAACTGAAAAAAGTTTAGTACTTGTCTTAGTAGTTCAGAATCATGAATAGTCAAAAAGTTTAAGCATGCTCAACCATTGGTGATTCTAGCTAGTTCTTGCATTAACATATCAATAGCCACCAATATTTTTGTGATGCAATCTAAGCTAGCTAGATTTTTGGAACACATGCTGAGAATTGAGGCTTATAAGTAACAAAGATTCTGATTGAAAGGGGAAAGGGACAGAGAAATATACGCGGCGAGCGCGAGTTGCGTAATGACTTCTATGGAAAAAGAGAACTTGGTATTCAAAATTATTCATAACCATATATATATCATAATCATATCATGATATGAAGTGAAAAGAAGAATGCATGATCATGAATAAGGTGGCCACAATTGATGGATCAGATACTCTCATCAGAGCCAATTCAAAAAGGAACACAATGGATGGACAGGATGCAATTCCGTTTCTCTCTAGAGATCCTTTTTCTTCAAGAAAAAAAAAAAATTAGAAACATAATAAAGAAAAGTTTGATGTGAACACATGGCTTATTGGCTTGCCATCAATGACAGCTGAACTTGTTTGCTGTTGTTGTTGTCCTAATTGTTACACATCAACCCCTCACTTATACATTTTAATTTTTATCAGACAGGAATTTGATTCCTTCTTTTTCAAATAATCTAACAAAGATTTCTGTAGAACATAGCATAACTTTCTTCTTTTTTATACGGCACTGAAATGGGAAATGTAGTTGAAGGATCTCTTTGTCAATGAAGAGCAGGAACACTCTGTGTTGTTCTAATACTAGTATACTGCACTAACTTAAAGTTAATTAATCACGTTCATCCATTAAGAAATATCACTTAAAAAAGTATCATGACTTGATTGGCAAGCTAACTTGAACTTAAGGTTCTATTAAGGACACTCAATCATAAATTTGAATAAAAGAATTGTCTCTTTGGGTGTAACATATATTAAAGGTTTAATTATTCCGTTGGTCCTTATAATTTCGTGAAATTTTCAATTAGATCCCTATACTTTTTTCTTTTTAATTGGGTCTTTGCACCAAATTTTTATTTTAATTAAGTCCCTCTTAGTAGTAATTGACTTAATTTTATAGGGACCCAACTAAAAAAAAAAAATTGGTACAGAGACCTAAATAAAAGGAAAAAAAAAGTGTAGGGACCCAATTAAAAAAATTTGGTGCAAGGACTTAATTAAAAGAAAAAAAAAAGTATAGGGACCTAATTGAAAGTTTTGCGAAACTATAGGGACTAGCAGAGTAATTAAACCTATATTAAAATTAAATTAACCACATAATTTTCATTGATTATATAGGGTAACTATTAAAATCTTCATTGATTTATAATAGTCACAACATTTTACTCTTTTTTTTAATTCAATCGTGGAATAAGCACTTGAAACAATTATCAGGTTAGACTGTCTATATTATATTCTTTGCGTGCAGTACTTTTTGAATCTTGTGTTAACACAATATACTTATGTATCGAATTGGTTTTTTTTTTTTTTCCAACTCAAGTAATCAGAAAAGAAAATGTATATTTTTCAAGTTTTTTTACCTGCTCTTAGCTTCCTTCACATCATCCAAATAAAGCATAAGAACTAATAACAGGTTCAACCCACATTTTGGTGCCTTTTCCACCA
This sequence comes from Arachis ipaensis, assembly GCF_059453495.1. Lineage (NCBI taxonomy): Eukaryota > Viridiplantae > Streptophyta > Magnoliopsida > Fabales > Fabaceae > Arachis > Arachis ipaensis. The sequence continues at coordinate 887,911 of NC_142443.1, read as the reverse complement.
TGGACCATGATTTTGATTAAGATAGAGCAAGAGGCCAAAGGAGGGGTTAGGTACTAGCTAGTGGTGCTCTTAAGTCTAATCAAATTGGTGGTGTCTTCTGTGTTGGAAATGCATTACAATTAGGAAGAAACCATGCTAGCACCAAGGCCTTAGTGCCATTTATGGACATACATTACAGCACAACTCAAATTCTGAGAAATTATTAGTACTTATTATTATGAGTAAAGTATCGTTTTGTCCCAACGTTTGGGGTAAATTCTATTTGTGTCCCTAACGTTTAAATCGTCCTATTTGTATCCCTAACGTTTGTAAAAGTTATTCAATGTTATTCTGCCGTCAATTACACATAATGAGCGCTTTAGTTTGAGTTTTAAAAATCTCTTCTTGAAGTTAGAATATAAATGTCTGAGATAGAATCGATAATCTACTCCGAAAAATAGCTCATCAAATGTTGAAACTAATTCCTACAACATTTACATAATTCACTTTTCTAGGAACATAATTGAATCTAAACACAAATAGTGGGTATAATATTAAATCGAACACATCCAAGTGAAACTTAATTGAGAATGAATACATCCAAGTGAGAATAATTGAAAAATATAATCTGATTTGTTAGTATAATTGATAATAGGATAACATTGAATCACTTTTATAAACGTTAAGGATACAAATAGGACGATTTAAACGTTAGGAATACAAATAGAACTTACCCAAATGTTAGGGACAAAAACGATATTTTACTCTATTATTATTATTAAAACAAAATATAAAACAAATGTGGTACTTACTATTATTAGTCTAAGGGAAGAAGAAATTGAAAAATTGAAGTTTGGAAGGTACATAAAAGAAAAAGGCTTTGAGAAATTGAAGTAGTGAGTGGAGTAGTTTATTCTTGGAATATACCCTTCATAAGGACTCAATATATATCTGAGCTTCCCTTTTTTCTTCTTTTCATAATAGTTTAGTTTCATAGGTATAATCATTTTCACTTAGGTCCTCCAAAGAAAGTCAACTCTGTCAAGTCAATATCTTCAATTCTGTGCCATTAACAATCATAGTGGTGAAGCCACTCAAGACGGACATCCATGCATAAATCATAATCCTCAAGTTTTTTCTTTCTCAAAGTAATAAGCTTAGGACATTTATGGATTTTTACGTTGATATTATTGTTGCGCATTTATGTTGCCTAACATGAAATTATGACCAAAACATGACGTAATTGCATTTTGCACAAATGATGAAAATGAGCAATTAGTGACTTAGTGTTGTTGATAGCCGTGTGTACCAAAGAAAAATTCGTATATGATTTTGTCATATGCTTTTTCTCCTATTTTTGTATTGGGATAACGATATGATTTATCAAGTAATGTTATAAACTAAAGTAAGATGGATGTCACTCTATTATGACTTAAATTTATATAAATGAATTATTTTCATATATGATACAAGGAGAAGGGCTTTTGATATGGTGAAAATTCAACTACAGTCAGAGTTGTTAAATAGTTTGACTGATTTGACTAAATTTTTATCTAACGACTCTTAGTTATCAATTTCATGTGAAGTTGATTGCACCTGAGTTTCCATTTATTACTTTAGAAGAAGTATAGGGAGCCAATGGAATATCCGATTTAGTATTAGAGATATAACCATTAGTGTTATCTTTTCTTATCAGCTTAAACTTTTGGGATCAGTGGTTTCATGACATGGTATCAGAGTTTTAGATCCGAAAGATCAAAAGTTCGATTTTTAGTGAACCTCAAAATCAGTTTAAGTATTATTTTTTAACTCATAGCCCATTCACCCATTATACACATTGTATAAATATTCGATTGACTCCCTAGCGGCTAGCGAGATTCCTTACTTAGTTACTTTATTATTCCCTTTTATCATATATCAACTCATTAATCAACGACAAATCTTTAAATAAAACTTAGATTCAATACTGGATTGGTTAGTCTTTTGCTTGTTAGATTGAAGATACCGTAAAAATAAAAAATAATAATTATACAATAAATAAATAAAAATTTAATCAAATAAATATTTCACTCTCTTTTATGCCATAAATTGTGAATAATCTTAATTTATTTTTTCAATATATAATTTAAATTTTAAGAAATTTCTCCAGAAATTTCGGAACAAGGATTTTTTTAGAATTACATTAACTTCGGATCAACTTTGTCAATGAAGATTTTATGGAGATTTAATTTAAAAAAAAAAAAACAAATTAAATGCTGAAAGGATTAAATGGTGTATCTGATTTGGGTCCCTAGAGAGCATTTTGTGCAACACACTGTCCCTTATTATGGGCCAATAAGGTCAACTTGGCCCGCTACCACTTTATCCAATCTTATCCCATCTTTTCATGTTACGTACTTAGCCACAAGCCCACTATTCTCAGTGCCTATTTAGTAATTAGTATTTACCTAATTAATTTACAACGTGTAATGCATTTTTTTTTTGTCAATTGCTCTTACTGTTTGCGTGTAATTAGTATTTACCTAACATGGTTCTATTAGGGATAGCAATGGGTAGGGTAGGGTAGGGTTTGAAGCCAACCCTAACCCTACCCGCGGGTTGAGATTTTTATATAAACTCAATTAGGGATGGCAAAATTTTCCGAGACGCAGGGATCCCTGCGGAGATTGCCCCGAATGGGGATCCAATTGTGGGGAATTTTTTCCGCGGGGATGGGGATGGGGATGGGGATGGGTGACGAAATTCCCCCGAAGCAGGCGCGGGGATCCGAGCGGGGATCCCCGCCCCGTCCCCGCTATTCCTGAAATTTATGAATTCCTTGAATTATCTTTAATAGTTTATTTCTCATGTATGTTTTTTAGTCATTTCTCACACACACATATATATAGAAACCCAAAACTCCTAATCTTTATTTGCATAACCCTTCTTGAATTCAGAGATCCCTAAGGCTGTCCATACTCCATCCAACCTCTTTGCAGCCACCCCCTCGTCACCCTTCTCACCGCATCGTCACACCTCACCGTGCCATCACCCTTACTGCGTCGTAATTTCTATTTGCGGCGTTCCTTTTCGTAACTCTGCCGTCGTGTCCATTCTCTTCTCTGTTGCCGCGTCTCCCACCTCGTCTACTGCTTTTTCCTTTGACTCGTCGTTGCGTCCCCCCATTGTGTTATTTCGAAAGAAGTTACCATCGTGTCATTTAGACTTTTTGTATAAAATCTTGTAGTTTTTGTATAAGATAGATACTTGCAGCTCTATTCATATGGAAATTAATAATTAGTTAGAACTATTATGTAGATGGGGAATGGGGTCCCGCGGGGAATGGGGTCCCAGTGGGGAATGGGGATGGGGAACAATATTCCCCCACGGCGGGAAATGGGGCAGGGATGGGGAGCAAATTTGAGGGTGGGGATGGGAGCAGGAAGGCATCCCCCGCCCCCGCCCTGCCCCATTGACATCCCTAAACTCAACCCTACCCTACCCGCGGGTTGAGAATATCCCAACCCTAACCCTACTCATTCTCAACCCGCGGATACCCGATCCTACCTGCGGATTACAAAAAAGATGAAAAATTATTATATAACTTCATGATAATTTAAAATAGAACTGACTTTTATATAAAAAAAATATTAAATTATCAATTAATGATCTTTTAGTGGCTAAGGATCTTTTACATTTAGTGAGAGGTCTTTGGTTCAACATCCACTTGAAATATAGGGTGCAGGTTGATCGGGTAGGGTTGAGACTCAACCCGTACCCTACCCGACCCGCACGAGAACTCAACCCGCACCCTACCCTACCCGCTGCGGATCGAGTTGACAACCCTACCCGATCGGGTGGAATCGGATTGGGTATCCGCGGGTAGGGTACATATTGCCACCCCTAATTCTATATTCCTTAATGAGGATTTGAATCTAGGTGCAGCTCCCAGTGAGGCAGGTGATGCTGCCATTAATGAACATGATTTGCAATATTTCTCTCTCACAACTCACAACTCACAACTCACAGCGAGATATGGTGAATATGTCAAAAGATTTTTTATTATTTAGTAGAATAAAATGACAAATAAATTTATAAGTATTTACATTTTAGACATATTAGTTTCTAAAAGAAATATTAATAATTTTTTTTAAGATAATAAACGTAATAAAGTTAGTTTAAATTAAATTTCTATCCTAATTATAGGATTAATTTAAAGATGGTGTGTTCACATCTATTATCTTAAAAAAATTTATTAATCTATTCAAAATATAAATTTTCAAAGATTTATTTATCTGTTTACGCTGTTTAGTATAAATCGATTGGGATAATTACTTAGTTTATTAACTCATCAATACTTGTTTTTGCTGAATGCTTATTCTACATGAATTATACGTTACCAAGTATCTTGGAAATGTTGAATGTGTAAGGAAGATTAAGTATTAAGATATTGACTAGTTGAAGATGATGATGATAATAGACCAAAAATGATGGAATATTGACCCATATCGTGGCGGCCACATATAACTCTTTGTATTGTAGCTAGCTAGTAAGCCAAATCTAAGAACTAAGAAGAAGGATATCAAATTCGGAAGCTCAATCTAACGCGCAAAATCTGACACTACATATGAATAAGATAGATATATAATTAGAAAACGAATTGTTCCATTTCTTAATTGCAAAGCATCCTTTACTATATATGTTAACGTAACAAACACCATCCACTCATCACTACTCCTATCTACAATTGCAACTTCAACTTCAAGAAACATAAACATCTTAATTGAATTTTTAGTGCCACCAACTGCATAATATGGTGGGTTATTTCATTTTCCCTCTCTGTTTTTAATTAATTACTTTATTCTGCATTCTCTTAATAATAATAATAATAATAAGTTATATGAAATTAAAATGATCAAGTGCATCTTTTACTCTACTTAATTTCATATTTTATGACCTATAAAATATATAACGTTTTTCGTGCCAAATTCCAAGCTTTTTTTAAATAAATAAATAAATAATCCACGTAAAAATTTCATAAATTGTCCAAATAAGTTTAAGTATTTTTCAATTCAAAAATGTTATTTGTACACTAAAATTTGCTACTATAATCAGCCATCAATGTATTTGTACATGTATAGTTTCATTTATTTTCAATGTGTATTTATATTATAGCATGTATTTTATACTTGTGGTTGATTTTGATAGCTGATTTTGGTACACACGTAGCATAATTCTTCTCAATTATATGGCCATGCATACATGCATTAGCTTAACGATGACATAATGTGTTTACTTGTGCTAATTGGTTCTCGTGATTTGATTTTGTAGGAGCAGAATCTCTCTCTTGATTTTGAGGTATTGTTACTTTCTAATTTTCTATGTTATCCTTTTTATTTCTACTTTTCATTCTTTCTATTCGATTCTGTTCTTTAATACACATTTTTTCTAACATATTTCCCGTTCATAATTTCTTCTGGATCAGCATGAATTTGTTCAGAACTCGGTAAGAGTGAAATCCGTTGATCTACATCCAACTGAGCCATGGTAATGAGTAATGACACAAAAAAGTGATTTATTTAATTATTTTCTTTGCAAATTTTCAAGTGAATTCCTGCATATTTGAGATGAGGGAATTCCTAAGTTATCAATTTTTCTTTGATCAGTTACAATTTTATCACAATACATCTGGTGTTTAATTCATGCAGGGTTCTAGTGGGTTTGTATTCAGGATCTATTTCTATATGGAACTATCAGACAAAGGTAAACATTTTTTTTTTAATTGTGAAGTTTAGGCATAAGAAGAATGATAGTTAATTAATAAAAGCTATTAAGAAGATTGCATTATTATTGTATTAACCTTTGTTTTGATGCTATGACAGACTGAAGAGAAGTCATTCAAGCTTAGTGAATCACCAGGTAAATGTCACAATTCAGCATTTGTCTAATAAGATCATAATCTTCTGCATCCTTCCCTATATGTCTTGTTCTGTATTTCACCATCTCTTAATGCTTGCAGTAAGATCTGCCAAGTTCATTGCTCGCGAAAATTGGGTTATTGCTGCGTCGGACGACAAGTATATTCGAGTCTGCAGTTATGAGACAGGCGAAAAGATTTCAGAATTTGAAGGACATACAGATTACATTAGGAGTTTGGCTGTGCACCCTTTCCTGCCTTATGTTGTGTCAGCTTCTGATGACAATGTTCTAAAATTGTGGGATTGGAAGAAGGGTTGGGCTTGTCTTAAAACCTTTCAAGGACACTCACATTATGTGATGAGTGTAGCATTTAACCCCAAGGATCCATCTACCTTTGCTACTGCATCCCTTGATGGGACTTTAAAGGTATAATTATTCGACTAAGTTACGTGTTCACTAAAATCAGTCACCAGATATAAACCTGTTTAGAGAATAATACAGATATAAAGACAAGTAAAATGTCTTTGTATTAGTCTAATCAACTGATTAGTAGTTAACACTTTGATTCCATTGTGTCTTCATTTGTAGATTTGGAGTGTTGATTCCTCTGCTCCAATTTTGACCCTGGAAGGACACTTGAAAGGAGTGAATTGTGCTGATTACTTCATAAGCAATGATAAAGAATATCTTATAAGTGGTTCTGATGATTACACTGCAAAAGTGTGGGATTATCATTCTAAAAAATGTGTACAAACACTTGAAGGACATGGAAACAATGTCACAGCAGTGTGCTCTCATCCTGAGCTTCCTATTATTATAACAGCTTCAGAGGATTCTACTGTCAAAATATGGGATAATGTCACATACAGGTATATCTATCTACTTGAGGTCTCATTTTCTCTAATCTAATAATATAGATATATTTTTAACATTTTTAATTGTTGTCATTAATTTGCAGGCTTCAAACCACCTTGAATTTTGATCTTGAGAGAATATGGAGTATTGGATACAAGAAAGGATCATCAAGGTAATTACCTCAAACTTTTAATTTCCTTTAAGAAAAATTTCTGATTTCTTATATTTTGTTGCTAACTTATAATCACATTGATCATTACTTGGTGCAGGGTTGCTTTTGGTTGTGACAAAGGATTTGTTATAGTTAAGATAAACATTCAAGCTGTCAAACAAGATTAAAAGTGCAAATTAAACTGCTTCATCAGACTTTGGAAGTAAATGCTATGCTGCTGCTGCTACAAGATGAAAGAGAATAACATTTACTCAGCTGTTGGTTTCGTTTGTATTTTAAGTTGTTATTTTAGTATATGATTTGCACCTACTTTGAGTTGTGACTCTTCACTATTGTAATCTACAACCATCTTAGATATACATCAAAATGAGTTATTAGTACAAAATATATATTGAAATATAGATACATATTGAAAATAAATTAAACAATATATCTATTAGTGACTGATTTTAATAACTGATTTTAATATATAAATAATATTTTTGTGTAACATATAATTTAGTGTTTAATATAATTTTAATTATCTCTCTAAAAATTAAGTAAAAACAAAGTCTAAGACAGTCAAATAATCTAAACGTCTCATCATATATCGTACCAAAAACAAAGTAATCCACATTTCACAATAACATCTTAAACATATTAAAATAAGACTGCTAACATTTCCTTTAATATATACCGCTTTGCTTATCAATTTATGCTTAACTTAGTGTAATTGACTACGAGGGAAAAATAAGTCATCTAAGTTGATATAAAAAAATAATTGCAGAACAATAGTGTGAACCAATGTTCAAGTTTTGAAGCTCCATTATGGAAATTGTCCATTTACGAAATTAAATTCACGAATAAATCTCAAAACAACCGACAAATGCTTCTTTTGATCTGAAATACGTAAAATATTATTAAAGAACAATGCTTGTAAAAAATATATTAATATGAGGGCCCAATGATCCACGTGGCAATCACGTTACTGCCCCGGTGACCGGTGAACCGGTGACGGTGCTACCCTTCATTAAACACGTTGTTAGTTTGTCAGAATTTGTTAACGCCCAAACAGAATCACTCGTTCGAATCTCAACCGTTCATTTAATTGATCTGCGGCGGACCCCATTTCCATATGGTGCGACAACGCACACGACAATGTACTCCCAGTGGCACTTTGGTAATCTGACATTAACTGCAAAGTTCCGCTTCCCTCTTTCTAATGACATTTACACAATTACACCATGCTCCTTTATAATACAAAAGCCTTTTGTCCCTTCTCTCTCTCTGTTTCCGTTTCTCTCTCACTCTGAGCTCGATCTCTTTGGGCTCGTTCGAATTTGGATTCTGATCTCCGACGATTGATCTCGATCGACGCTAGTTCACTCTCCAATCTGCAAAAATGGTGAGCTTCCTCTTTGATCTGTTCTCTCGCAAATGCCTCAACATTCCTAGCAACCTTAGATCTGGACCGAATTCTCTTTGATTTCGTGTTTTACTCAATGTTGCCGTTCGCTCTTACGAATTTCAAACGCTTTTCTGTCTCTAACTTAAAATGCGAGGCTCTGAATTTTGCTTACTTAATTCGTATGGTTTCATTTTCGATGGGATCTATCGTGGAATTGTGCATTGACTCGTTTTTGTTTATTTGTTGCTTGCATTTGCAGCCTCTCAGACTCGAAATCAAGGTAATGTTTCGTTGGTTGTTCTGATTCAATGTTTATTTCGTGTTTGGCTCACGAGAAATTCTGATTAGCTCGTAAGTGGGATTAGATTTCTCGGAGTCCAAGCACAGTGTGGATATTTGCCTTTCTAGCTACTCAATCTAACATGTTTTCCTAATCTTCAATCAGAGGAAGCTTGCGCAAAGATCAGAAAGAGTAAAATCTGTGGATCTACATCCGACAGAACCATGGTAATGCCTCATCCCTGTCTAAGTTGGTGTGGTTCTGAAATAGTGTTTGATATGAAGTTCATTTTATAACGAGGAATATCTGGATGTTTTCTCCCACCTTTAGATAATGCTCAAGTCCACCTGGTATCTACAATAGTTTGAGTCACCAATAGTGATTTTCATGTTTGCTATATGAGGCTACTTTGGCATTATTTAATTACTGTGGCAATTAGTTTGATTGTAAACAGTTCATACTTCATAATTATATGTTTTGACAAATTGCATGACGTTACCTTGTCAATGTAGGATTCTTGCAAGTTTATACTCTGGAACTGTCTGTATCTGGAACTTCCAATCTCAGGTATGCTATTTTTTATTGCCCAGAAACCAAAATGCCATAGAAAGGATAGTAACCTCTTTTATTTAACCATAACTTGATGGCCTGGAACCTGTATATTGAGAAGAGTAGTTTTAGTTTAAAAGTTCTGTTTATTTACTTTGTTAATTTTCTGGATTTCTCTATTTGTTTGCCAGTTATCTATTTGACACATGTTATATTTCTATTAAGAATCAGGTTTTTAGAATTTTACACAGCAATTTGTGTTTTTGCAGTTTATAATGTTTGTCAGTTCATTTATTCCTTCTTAAACATGTCTTTTATCATGCGGTTGTGGTTCATTTATAATTTTTTATACTTTGGTGTGTTCTGTGGGATTCTTTAATTTGCATTAATAGATTGTAGCTTTCAAATCATCAGTTTTATATTTAAATTCTTTACAACCCTTCTGCATTTGATGGGTCATTATAACTTCTGCAGAAATGCTTGTGTAATTAACACTCGTTTCTTTTATGCTATTTCAGACTATGGCCAAATCTTTTGAGGTTACTGAGTTGCCAGGTTAGTGAACATTTTATATGTGATGCATTTTCCTGGAAGCGTGCTTTCCTAAGTCAATTTACTACTTAGAAGCCACTTTGGAGCTCTTATACAATATGATTTTGCAGTTAGGTCAGCCAAGTTTATTGCACGCAAACAGTGGGTTGTTGCTGGAGCAGATGATATGTTTATTCGTGTATATAATTACAACACAATGGATAAAGTCAAAGTATTTGAGGCACATACAGATTACATTCGGTGTGTGGCTGTTCATCCTACACTTCCTTATGTGCTGTCATCATCTGATGATATGCTTATTAAGCTTTGGGATTGGGAAAAAGGCTGGGTTTGTACCCAGATATTTGAGGGACATTCTCATTATGTCATGCAAGTAACATTTAATCCTAAAGACACAAACACCTTTGCTAGTGCATCTCTTGATCGCACGATAAAGGTATATATTTTATCTTGTCTCCATCTATTTTATGCTCTTCTTCTTCTTCTTCCTCCTGCACTGATATTCCTGTTTTCTCATCTTACCAGATTTGGAATCTTGGCTCTCCTGATCCTAATTTTACATTGGATGCCCATCAGAAAGGTGTGAATTGCGTTGATTACTTTACAGGTGGTGACAAACCTTATCTGATCACTGGCTCTGATGATCACACTGCCAAGGTTATCTTTCAATTCTTGATCTTGTTGCTCCCTTGATTTATTTGCCCATATGTGTAATATATATGAATAAGACTAACTTGGATACAACCTATGAAATAGGTATGGGATTATCAGACCAAAGGTTGTGTCCAGACCCTTGAAGGTCACACGCACAATGTTTCTGCTGTGTGCTTTCATCCTGAGCTTCCTATAATAATTACTGGTTCTGAGGATGGTACGGTACGAATATGGCACTCTACCACTTATAGGTAACCTGTGAGCTTTATCTTTATGCTCGTTTTATTTGGCATATTCTTCCGGCTTATTTTTCTCCATTGTCACAACTATCTTATGGGGACTGGAATAATTTGGCAGTGGTTAAATATTGGTCTTGCATAATAGGGCCTTATAAACTATGCAATTATGGTTGACTTGTTGCTTCACATTCTTTTTCCACTTTGCATGATGTGATTTAAGTTGTAGATAGTGGTTGAGACTGAGAGATTATACAGCGTTATTTCTGCTCTGCATCTCTTTCTCTAATTTATTATATGTTTTACATTTTAAGATTTTAATTAAGTTAATTAGAGGTATATTTGAAACTAAGGACATACACTAAGTCACTAATTCCTCAATTTTATGTTTTGGGCGTGTTGAATCTTTTGCAGGCTTGAAAACACATTGAACTATGGTCTTGAAAGGGTTTGGGCCATTGGATATATGAAAGGATCACGTCGGTGAGTGTTTTTTTCTTTCCGCCTTCTTTGAAGGGTTTGAGCAATTAGTTGAGTGTCATTTTTTACACATTTGAATATTGGCAAGTGGCTGTTGTCTGAATAACAAAGTATTGCTATGTTATCCTTCACTTGCTTCTTGACCTAAATTACCAAATTGTCTTCCTCTGCAGCGTTGTGATTGGCTATGATGAAGGGACTATTATGGTTAAACTTGGTCGAGAAGTACCTGTGGCTAGCATGGACAACAGTGGGAAAATTATTTGGGCTAAGCATAATGAAATTCAAACTGTCAATATAAAAAGTGTAGGAGCAGATGTGGAGGTATGGGATCAATTTCCACTCTTATTTCTGTAAAATGCAACAATCTGTAAGTATTTGATTTTATTGACACATGCAAATACTATGCTTCTTAGGTTGCTGATGGAGAAAGGTTACCCTTGGCTGTTAAGGAGTTGGGCACTTGTGATCTCTACCCACAAGTGAGTTAATATCCTTCTTCCTCACGTGATGTTCCATTTTATTGCTCTGCTTCCTCTGTTTTTGAAGGGTTTCTGCTCTTTCCCAATTCCCATCATACAACCCTTTCTTTGTGGGATTTTGAAAATGAATGATTGGTATGTTTATCCTGATTTATTATGCAGTATTTTCCACATGTTTCCTGAAGCCTACCGGCAGTTTTGTTGTGCTTCTATGCAGAAAGCTTGATTTTATTATGTAATGTTAGAAATTGAAATTGAAATTGAAATTGAGCTGTTGAACAACTTAATCTATAAGGATATAATTGTATAACATAAATATGTTTATGCTATTTTTGTGTTGCAAAATTTATATTAAAAGAAGTGAGCTTTCTATTAATATTCCTTACTACTGTTTCAACTATTCTGATTCTGTTTTGAGTGATGGTTGATTGTTGATTAATTTTTCTCAGAACTTAAAGCACAACCCCAATGGGAGATTTGTTGTTGTATGTGGAGATGGTGAGTATATTATATACACTGCATTGGCATGGAGAAATAGGTCTTTTGGTTCCGCTCTCGAATTTGTTTGGTCTTCTGATGGAGAGTATGCTGTCAGAGAAAGCACATCAAAGATCAAAATTTTCAACAAAAATTTCCAGGTTTGCACTTTTTGTTTGTACACTTTATTTACTTTTTAATCGTAATTGTGATGATAAATAACAAATGCTTGCTATTTCTTAAAGGATGAAAGCTAGGTTATTTTTTTCATTGTTATTTTTGCATGGGCTGCTTCCGCTGTTGTAAATACTTAACTCTTCTTATTTCTAGCTGTCTTCTGCATGAAATAAATTTGCTGTCTGGAAATTTTAGTTGGATTCTAAATATGGGTATTTCAGGAGAAGAGGAGTGTCCGACCAACATTTTCAGCAGAACGTATTTTTGGAGGCACTTTATTAGCGATGTGCTCGAATGATTTCATCTGCTTTTATGATTGGGCAGAATGCAGGTTAATTTATCGGATTGATGTCAATGTGAAAGTGAGTGCTTTTTTAACTAGGTGATCTAGTTTTCTGCTTTTATTGTTATTGCTCCCCCTTTCCTTTTTACTTCTCTACATCTCCTTGTTCATTGTATTTTTTGTTATTTTGTGTTGTGTCAGAACCTCTACTGGGCCGACAGTGGTGATCTTGTCACAATTGCTAGTGATACATCATTCTATATCCTGAAGTACAATGTGAGGATTCTCTGAACTACACATTTTTTCCATTTAAACTTTGGCTGAAAGAATATTTGGAAGCATCATACAGGTGGCAGCGCTGTAAACATTTTAACTTTCATGATTGCAGCGTGACATAGTTGCTTCACATTTAGTTAGTGGAAGACCTGTAGATGATGAAGGTGTTGAAGATGCCTTTGAGCTCCTTCATGAGATGAGTGAACGTGTCAGGACAGGCATTTGGGTTGGGGATTGCTTTATCTACAACAATTCCTCTTGGAGACTGAATTACTGTGTTGGTGGCGAGGTACTAATTCTTGTCCCTTCTAGGCTAAAAGAGAATAATATTTTATCTATTATTTTTACAATTGAATGTCAAGGATTATATGAGATCTCTTGGTGAATGACATTGTGAATTCAGGTAACAACAATGTTTCATTTGGACCGCCCTATGTATTTATTGGGCTACCTTGCAAACCAAAGCCGGGTATATCTGATTGACAAAGAGTTTAAGTAAGTGGTGTTCATTTCATATCAAACGAAAGAAAAAAAAATGGAAATTTCAGATCATTTAAAATGCATTAACTTGACTTTTTATTATCTATCAATTATTGTCAGTGTTATGGGATACACACTGCTTTTAAGCTTGATTGAGTACAAGACATTGGTTATGCGCGGTGATATTGAAAGGGCCAATGAAGTCCTACCATCAATTCCTAAGGAGCATCTTAACAGGTAGTAGCTCCATTGCATTCATTTATAAAACAATGGCAGTTTTTCTTTCATTGTGGAGAGATGTGTTGAAGTGGTTTTGGTTGAAGAATTATGCTTCAAATGTGAGTTTCTCTCTGTTTGTTCCCAAAAAATGTTTGGTTTGATCCCTTTAATAGGGGGTTCAACCCGCTGGGGTGCCGAAACGAATAATCTTGTCCAAGTAACTGTTGCATTTTACTTGTAATCTCTAGAGGCTTCTTGTCCGTCATTATATTTTCTTGTCATGTTTGTATGATATTAATCCATAGTTTGCCTTGCATCTTGATTTTTTTTTTTTTTCCTTCTTTTAGTAGGCCTTATATCGTTTATGTAAATTCCAAATTTCAGTTATAAAGTTAGGTACTCAGTGCTGGTATGTATGTGCATCCTAATTGAAATACTTGATTTTTGGTAGTGTGGCTCGATTCTTGGAATCACGGGGGATGATAGAGGAGGCTCTTGAAGTAGCTACTGACCCTGATTACAGATTTGAACTAGCAATACAGCTTGGAAGATTAGAAGTTGCAAAGGTTTGCTCTTGTAGTGCCTACAAAGAGTCAAAGAGATATTTGTTGGCTTATAAAAGTTGTTAACTTGGTTATCAAATTTCTATATCTGTGGTTCACATGAATAATATTCGCCCTCTTTCGCTGCAGAGTATTGCAACAGAAGTGCAGAGTGAGTCTAAATGGAAGCAGTTGGGAGAATTAGCTATGTCTAATGGAAGGGTACTTTTCTATGTTATTTGAAACTTAAAATTGTATTTCTCCAACACCTAAGCTGAATTTCATTCCTAACTATCCATGTCAAAATATTCTGAAGTGAGTGCCTTGTTGTCTTGCAGTTAGATATGGCTGAGGATTGTTTGAATCATGCGATGGATTTGAGTGGGTTGTTACTGCTGTATTCTTCTTTAGGAGATGCCGAAGGAATATCAAAACTTGCAACCCTTGCTAAAGAGCAAGGGAAGAACAATGTTGCTTTCCTTTGCTTGTTTATGTTGGGTAGAGTGGAAGACTGCCTTCAACTGTTGATAGAGAGGTAATCTCCAATAGTGTCTTCTTTTCCTCTATGACGTTACTACTAGAGAGGGGAGGGGAGGGGAGGGGTGTTAGGTCTACTGCAGTAATATATAGCTAGGTTATGCTATTTGCAGCAATCGGATTCCAGAGGCAGCTTTAATGGCTCGATCTTACCTCCCAAGCAAGGTCTCAGAGATAGTGGCAATTTGGAGAAAAGATCTTAATAAGGTAATTAATGACTCAGATATATAGTATTTACTCATGAGTCATGATGGAAGTTTATGATCCATGGAAGGAACGTCTGGTCTTATTCAATTTCCTTGTGGTTTGTGAGTTCTGGATTGAGCAATTGTATATTTCTCTCATGTATTTGCTATTTTATGCAGGTTAATCCAAAAGCTGCTGAATCATTGGCTGATCCTGAGGAATATCCAAATTTATTTGAAGACTGGCAAGTTGCACTTGCTGTTGAATCTAAGGCTGCAGAAACAAGGTCAGTGTAGAGAATATATATATATATATATATATATATATATATATATATATATATATATATATATATATATATATTGATTGATTTATTAATTTGCATGTCTCTGGAAGCTTTGTAGTTGGTCTGATTAGGCTGTGTACAAATACTTACTATTAATTTTTGATTTTTTTTAAAGGAATGTTTACCCTCCTGCGGAGCAGTACACCAGCCATGCAGATAAATCACATATAAGCCTTGTTGAAGCTTTTAGAAGCATGCAGATTGAAGAAGGCGAGGAGCCTCTTGAGAATGGGGACTCTAACCATGAGGTAAATTGATATATAGGGCTAACACCACACAAAAGCTTACAAAAGTTCCTCATATGTATGCCTTGTACTGCCAATTGAATACCTGAGTAGATTCCTAGTGGTGGTTTTAGATTTTCGCTTTATTTTTGTTCATTTTGTTTCGTTTGACTGAACAGAATGGAGAAGAGCAGTATACAGAGGCACAGGAGGAGCATAATGGAGAGGAAGGAAGCCAAGAAGAGGCAGTTGTAGTGGATGCCGATTCTACAGATGGTGCAGTACTCGTTAATGGTAACGAGGCTGAAGAAGAGTGGGGTACGAATAATGAAGGAGGCCCGTCAGCCTAAAAGCAATTGGTTGGGGTGGTGTGAAAATCGAAATTTTGTCTCTGGTGATTAATTGTTTCTGAAGTGCCATTTCTAACTCCCTCACCTAACTGTTTTTACTATAACTATTACTACCACTTGAGTCCTACCAATACTAGCTGCTTATAGTTATTAGTGTATCATATTTCACCATAATTAGGGTGTCCGTTGTCAATAAGTGAATAATTGATCAAACTATCTAACTCTGAGCTATGTTGTCATGATTTTGTATGTAGTTTGGCTTGGAAGTTTATGACATTTTATTGCTCATTGCATGTCTTTCCCTCTTAAGTTGCCCCAGGAAATCTTGCTGATGCATAAAATGATTGAGGTTAACGTCACTAATGAATTTTGGGGCAAATTATATTCATAATGATGTAAAAGTTCTACCAGTCTTGGTCTTACTGGTTCCTAGTAGTGTGCCCTTCGAATACAAAGTGGATATTTTAGTTGAATCATTGACAAACTTAAAAATATTTTTTCTTGTTATGTCTATTTTGTTGTGAACTTTAATTGTTATGATATTGTGTGTTTTTACCATAACTTTTGACCCAATTGTGAATGTCACCTCAAGAAAGCTTTAGTCCTCACAAAGATTCATCTTTGTTGACAGTGCTTGCGCCACGTCACTAGGTCCCATCAAGACAGTCGGTTCCAGCTTCTGGGCTGTTTGTCTGAGGTTAGAATAAAATTTCGATATTGTACTGCATTCAACATCATATCTAGCAATTTTAAATTACTTTTTTCGCATATGCAGCTACACCATTTTGTTTGATAAACTACTTCTTTCCTACATTTGATTTCAATGACTCCATTGCAAGACTAGCGTGATGTTTTTTCTTTCCCTATTGTGGCGGCCCTGGTTTCATTTTAATTCATTTGAATGCAGGTCTCCTCACGGGACCATAATGAGAGTATGCGGACTGGTTGTTTCTGTTTCCTGGTGTTGTGGTTTTCTAGTGGCCTGAATTTTGTCATTTTGCTCGCGGTATAACAATATTCTTTAGGTTCAGATAGTTACAACTTAATAGGATTTATATCACATTCTTTTGAGGTTTCTACCTCAATATAATTCGTGCCAGTGTGAATGTAGAAAAGCTGAATGATGATTGCCTGTTTAAATTTTAGCTAGTTGTTCTCGAGCATTTTCTTCTAAATTTTACATATCCATGGACTGTAAAACGTGGATCACTGGATGGTTAATACTTAATACAGAACAATAATGATTCTTTCCCGATGTAGCATCTATTGACACCATGCCTTCCCAAGCTCCTGTAATGTTTGAAATCGATACATATAGGAAGAGTTATCTTTCTAATTTTCCGATTAAACTGGAAATGTTTCCCATATATTCCATGTGCATTCGTAGAATGGAGAACTATACATGGAGCTTGGTTGTCTTTAATCTAAAAGAACGTACTTGACATGGCAGGCAGTTCATCTGCTATTCTGCTGAATGATTGAACTAGGGTTGGATAGATGTGGCATCAGTTGGCTCAATCTATGAAAAATGCTACCAAAATTATTAATATTAACCATGATAAAATTATGATTGTAGAAGTGGCTCACTATAATATTTATAACTAAAATACAAAGCTCAAAAATAGCAATTTAATAATAGAAATACATATGGAAGTTAAATAGAAAATTAGTAGACGATCAAAATTTTAACTTCGAAAATAAAGTGCTAAAGTTTTACTGTATTATTAATAGAAGCCAATTAGCATTTTTAAGGCGTTTTTCAAAATTACAAAAGGACACTGGAGTTTTTTTTTTTTTTTGTTTTTTTGAAGAAAAGTGCTTATTCTGTAAATTTCTTTTCAAATATCATAGTTCCATATTTATGTCATTTAAGTTCCACGTGCATAAAAGAGCCATTAAATGTTTGCTAATATGATAGTAACCAAATAAAATAGTTGAAGTGTTAAATGTTGTTAATATATAATTAAGTGACAAATAAATTATTTTGAACTATCAATGGCTCAATGCATTATAAAAATTAAACTCGTGAGAAAATTGCTATACTTTTTTCATGTTGAGATGTGATAAAGATAGAAATTTTCATCTAATTCTAAGAAAATACAGTACTCTCTTCTAAAATTTAAATTGTTACATCTAATATCTTTGTATTTTATTTATAAAGTGTGACTAAGGATCATCATAATATGCAATAAACCTCTTGTAAAAGGGAGGTTTATGAAGAAAAAAAGGAAGAAAAAATAGATATATTATCTGATGAAAAAAATCCCCATCACACTATCACTAGCAAGTTAGGATGTATAGTTATATTATATACTCACAAGTCACAATTATACCACATGAATTGAGTGGACATTTGGATTTAAGAAGAAAAAATAGACACCGGATCCAGTGCAAAGTGTTTATGTGTGTGTGTCTGGTCCGGACTAGGCTTCTTTCTTAACCCTTAAATTTTTGGTTCAAAGGAGGAATAAAAAAAAGGATGGTGGTGCCAGCTGTGTGAGTGATTGATTATATTGGGTGCTGCGGCTATATCATGTTCTTCCCTCTCTCTTTCACTTTTCCATCTTCTTAGGGTTTCCAAATACCGTTTCTCTCTGCAATCAATCATCGCTTCTTCTCACTCTTCACAACCATATAACAGATTTTCACTCAATTCCCTGAAACCCAAAGCTACCGACACAATCGCCCACCATCGTTTCTTGTTTTCCCTGTAAGTAGCATATACTATCCTCTCCTTCTTACTCTTATTTGATACTATCACTGCTACATGCCCTTCGGGATTTTTTTTGAATATATGTTCTTGCTATTTCTGATATTAGCATAATCGTAGTATTGCTTTCGACATCTTTTGCTTGTTTTGAGATTCAAATTATTTTGTTACTTTATCTTTTGGAACTGGAGGTTGTTAATCTTCTTATCGCTG
This sequence comes from Arachis ipaensis, assembly GCF_059453495.1. Lineage (NCBI taxonomy): Eukaryota > Viridiplantae > Streptophyta > Magnoliopsida > Fabales > Fabaceae > Arachis > Arachis ipaensis. The sequence continues at coordinate 869,367 of NC_142443.1, read as the reverse complement.
ATTTTGTCTCGGCATATTTATATATAGGGCGTTGATGGGATTATTTTAGGGTTCTACATGTCGAAGTCTGAAAATATGGTATTTGAGAATTCGGTGTTTTAGTTATTTATTCGGAATTTGTCGCTATCTAATAGTAATAATATATATTCATTTGGAATAATTGTCCGATCTTTTGAACTAGTGTTCTCCCTAAATAAAATAGTTTCTGGTTTATGTTTTAATGTGATTGCCTTGAGCTCTGTTGTTTTACTTTTCTTTTTGAAATTGCTCTGCTTTGTGAATGGGACCAAATCATCGGTACAAATGAATTATGTAAGGACAGGTACATAGCTGGGTTTATGCTTTTTATGTTAATTTCTGGTGTTATTAGGTGGTCTTTTCTTAGCATATGGAAGTTGTTTGCGAGATAGCATTAAGTTTGCTATGAGGATTCTGTGTGATGCATATTATGCCATTATTCATGTAATTTGGTTATGTTGAATACTACACTCCATTTGTATTTTGAGAAGAAAGGAGTGAGAAATTCACCTTTTTTTATTGCAGCCATTTTTGTACCACGACTTTGTAAAATAAACGTTCTTAAGTTAATAGTTCACTACTGATACCTTGCTTCAATGGGGGATGCTGAGAATGCCCTTCCACCTTCAAAGAAAAGGACCGCCGGAGTGCAGCTCACTAAAGATACTCCTGTTGATGATGGGGAAGATGTCCCTGAACATGAGACTGGCACTTTCAAGAGAGCTAGTGATGAGGTTCTGGCAACCCGAAGGATAGTCAAAGTTCGTCGCCAACAGAACAATTCTGCTCCTTCTTCAAACCCATTTGCAGGGATACGCTTGACAACTCCCACTGACTCCGGTGCTAATCCTGTTGAACCTACTGCTGAAAAACAATCAGCTGGTGAGAACAGTGGTGCAGATGATTCAAATGGCAATGATGCTACGTCAAAGGATTCTGAGAAAGCTAAGGATGAAGAAACTAAGCAATTGGAGAGTAAAACTGATGCAGTAGAGGACAAATCTGCTGCAAAGAACGATGCTGCAGAAGAAAGCAATGCAGATCAGGAGCATGCTGCAGAAAAGGAGAGTACTGTTGATAAATCTGAGGCAGACAAGGAACATAGTGAAGATGTCGACAAAAATGAAGTTGAGGAGAAGAAGGATGCTGCAAGTAAGGAGATTGCTGCTGAAAGTAATACTGGAAACGAGGATAAGAAAGATAGCACTGACAATGGCGATGAGAAAGTTGAGAGTGCAGAACCAAGTGCTGAAGGTGGCCATTTGAAGTCATTTCAACAGCTCTCAAGTAGCCGAAATGCATTCACAGGTCTTGCTGGAACTGGTTTCTCTTCTACTTCGTTTTCATTTGGGTCTGTTTCAAGTGAAGGGTCAGGTTCTATCTTTGGTACAAAAAATGACAAGCCTTTTGGTCTGGGTTTATCCACCAATGGAAGTTCTGTTTTTGGGGTATCCGCATCCTCTGCTATTTCCAAGAGCGAGGGAAGTGGTTTTGCAGCATTGCAGGAGGTTGTGGTTGAAACCGGTGAAGAGAATGAGAAAGTGGTTTTTAATGCAGATTCAGTGTTGTTTGAATTTGTTGATGGAAGTTGGAAGGAAAGAGGAAAGGGAGAAGTGAAAGTTAATGTTACAACTGGCGAAGAAAAAGCAAGACTTCTTATGAGGTCTAGGGGAAATTATAGACTGATTTTGAATGCTCGGCTTTACCCAGATATGAAGCTCACAAATATGGAGAAGAAGGGTGTTACATTTGCATGCATCAACAGTGCCACAGAAGGGAAAGTTGGTCTTTCAACATTTGCCTTGAAGTTCAAGGACCCTTCCATTGTGGAGGAGTTTAAAGCTGCTATCACGGCACATAAGGATAAGGGTGGTGGTGCTGCAACATCAACAACAGCTCTCAAGACCCCAGAAAATTCTCCAAAGGCATCTGATGATTGAGAAAATCATTGGTCCAGAAAGTGGCTCACACTTTTGTGCTAGATGGATGCTGCTTTACTATGACAAGAAAAATTTTCCATTCATGGTTCATTTTGCCGTTGTGTGGCAGAGTCTATCATATATTTTTAAGTAGTTGTATGTTAGTTTAAGTCAAGTCTCCAAGCGATAATGGAACTTAATTTTGGATAAATCTCGGATTTTTTTAGACTGTATTACCCAAATTCTCCAACACTGAAACGATCAATATTGTTGCTATTTCCTGAACCTGGCGGACCTCTTTATCTCTTTTGCCCCTATACCTTAGGTGATTCAACTTTCAAGGGACAAGGTAGATCATTTTGCATGAATGCTTGGTAATTAACATCAATGATTATATTTCATTTCTTGATGATAATTATTAGTATTAAATAAATTAATTATTAAATAAGTCACTCATATAAGATATATGTAAAAATATAAAATATATATTAAAAATAAATTAAATAATATATGTATTTTATTTTTTAATAATTAATGAAATATAACCTATTATCTTTGGAAAAAAAAATAATATATGTATTTATATACAATATATCTTAATAAAATCTAATAATAGAATCTAATTATATTAGATTAATTTAGTTGTAAAAATTAATTATTGTTTTTTGTCGAATTTTCAAACAAGATTCTTTCTTTAGATTCATTACTAATTAAATTTTAGATATCTTTCTCCTATAATCTGTTAATTAGTTGTCTTAGTGATGGTAGTTCTAAAGAAAAATATTAGATTTTTAATATTTTTATTTTTTTCTTTTTTATTTTACTAATTAACAAATTTTCTTTAAACATTCTTTTTAACTTCTTGTTTTTATAAGAAAAGCAAAGTTGAAGTACCACTACTACTACCGTCCGTAACTGAATATGGCTGAACGCGGCCGGTTTTGGAAACCCAAACAGGTTCCGAATTCAAATAAAAAACCCTAGGCCTAGTTCAGTAATCAGCTCTCTCACTCACCCCACACACACAGGCACAGCGCCGCCCCGTCCCCCAGCTCTCTCACTCTCACCTCGGTTCACCGCCACCGCACGCTCGCCTCCGTCGCGCCTCTCACCGGATCCACCTCACGCTCGCGTCTCCTCCGCTCGTCATCCCTCGCGTGCTCCCTCTGCCTCGTATTCTGCTCGTCCGCCATCACTGCACCCAACGGTCTGTCCAGGTCTCTGCCCGCTCCTCCGTCCAGCCACCATTGAAGTTTGATTGAGAATGGCGGAAGATAATAACGAAGTCACGCAAACATTTAAGGATTTGGGATTATCTGAGGAATTGGTGGAAACTTGTGATAAATTAGGTTGGAAAAATCCATTGAAGATACAATCAGAAGCGATTCCTCTTGCACTACAAGGTTTCTGCTTTTGTGTAAATTATGAATGTTAAATTCTAATTATACAATGCTCATTCCAATGTAATATAAGTTATTGTTAGTTCAATATCTGTTAAGAGTGGTTGGAACATTGTTGATGATGGTTTAAATAATGGTGGAAACTCACATACATTTGTCATCACCTGGAGTGATAGTTAAGAACTGTTAGATGATTTGTTGACATGTTTGACTAAATTATCATCAATCAACCTCACATGAATTCAACTGCATGTGAGTTGTCACCTTTAATAATTTATTAATTAGTAATTGCTTGCACTTGTTTGGGCGTGCTATTGTTATAGGAAAAGATGTGATCGGACTTGCCCAAACAGGTTCTGGTAAGACTGGAGCTTTTGCACTTCCCATATTGCATGCCCTCTTAGAAGCGCCACGCCCCAATGATTTCTTTGCATGTGTGTTGTCTCCCACAAGGTTTGATTCATACTTTGATATAACTTTCATATATTTTATTGAATTAATTGTTCTAGTTGATGTATAACTAGTTCAGTTTTTTGTTTTTCTCACACCTGTCTTTGATATAGAGAACTTGCTATTCAAATTGCTGAGCAGTTTGAAGCTTTAGGGTCTGGGATCGGTGTCAAGTGTGCTGTGGTGAGTTTTAACATTCATTTATTTTATGGCTTCTTGAGACTCTTTCCAGCATTGCACTTAGTTTATTGTTTCGTGGAGCTGCTTTAGTGTTCTATTTATTACATGCTTTACATCGAATAAGCTCTTCTGTTGTGATTCTTTCTTTTTTTGCCAGCTTGTTGGAGGGATCGACATGGTACAGCAATCCATCAAGATAGCAAAACAGCCTCATATTATTGTAAGTGCTTAGCAAAACAATGCATTAAGATAGTATTTGTTAATGGGTTATTTACGGATCATATTTTTTAAATGAGTAATGCTACACATCCAAGTCTTTTATGAACCAAGTTAAACAATAAGACTTTGAATAATGCTACGCATAACTGATTTTTGTTGATGTTAGACCAACTTGGTTGGACTTGGTTAACAAAAACACTTGGATGTGTAGCATTATTCTTTTTAGATTACTATATAATGGATACAGATGAACCTAGGCAGATTTGTATAATGTTTTTAAGTTGATGTCTTGGTGAACTATCCATTAATGTCAAGAGTAATTAGCATTGAAATAATTAGTGATCTTTGATTGCATTGAATTCATTCTGTTGGTCTCTCTAGCTATTGTTAAGCTTCAGATCAAGTCCCATACGATGCATGTAGGGAAATTTAAAGTATTTTCATTTACCTTGATTCCTTGAAGCGTTTTAATAAATTGTCTTGTCATAGTGTCTCAGATTGTTCAACTGTTCTTTTAGCATTTTGTTAAGTTTTCCATTTATTGTCTTGTTTGGTTTAAAAAGCCAGTGTTTGATGTCTATGATGTCATTTTTTATTCACTACATGGAAGAGCCAGCCTAGTCCTGTCAAAGTGGTTGTCCTTGCTGATACACTAATGCTATATATGTGCGTTAAAATGAACTAGGCACATTCTGAATTTGCAAGACTGAGTTTGTGCTTATGATTTAGTGTTTCTTTGGTTGTTGAGTTATGTTTAGCCTTCTTATTTTTTGTCGATTCTGTGTTTCTTTTCCTCCTTTATGTTAAATTCATACCTTTGCAGGTCGGAACACCAGGACGCGTTTTAGATCACCTCAAAAACACCAAAGGATTTTCTCTTAATAGATTAAAATATTTGGTATGATTTGTACATAATGCTGATGTTACATTATTCTATGCTCAAGTTTTCTTTTCTTTTTATTTAATCCAATCATTTGATACACGTGCTGTGTGAACTATGTATTGATTGTACGTAATGAGTTCTGAATATTTTTCACCACTTTTACTCTGCCCACCCAGTTTGCCCCATGCATATATGAGCTCAAGAATTCACCTCTTATTTCATTAAAATCTTTATTTACTCAATGTTGAGTTGTGAAATACATAACATAATTCATGTAACTGACTCAATGCAATTTCTGCAAGTTGATTTTCTTTTGAGATTTATGTTTCTGCATTGGGTTAGGTGCTTTATATATTGTTGCAAAGTTATATCTTAAAGAATGTCAGATCCTGATTCAAAGTGACGAGAAAACATTTTATGGATTCTTTGGCCTATTTTTGGACTTTAAAGTTTACAAAAAGAAATATTTAATAAAACTTTCCTGTTGTCTACCATAGCATTTTTTCATCTCTCATTTCTTTATCGTACATATATTTGAACTTGCTATATTCTACACATTCAGGTCCTAGATGAGGCGGACAGGCTGTTGAATGAGGACTTTGAGGAATCACTTAATGAGATTATACAATTGATTCCTCGTGAGCGGAGAACATTTCTGTTTTCTGCTACAATGACTAAGAAGGTATATATGAATATTTATGGACAACTGTGCGCTTTACTTTATCATCGTGTGTACAATATCATTATATGCACAGGGACAAATCCAAAACAGTTGAAGAGGGGGAGGGGGTGGGGTTGAGAGTTTGAGACCATAAGTGAACAATGTAAAATAAATATCAATTCTAGTGGAATTATATAATTAAATAAGTATTAAAGTATGTAAAAAATATGAGGAGATCAAGGGCTCAATAAACTTACTATGACCATATTTATGTTGGCATGCAACTAGTTTGTGTGGAAATATGTGATAGAAGGAGTCGGAAACATTATTTTTATAGATTGGAATAGATCAGATATATGTTTTCCGTTTCAGATTTATGGCATTTTGAATTTAGGACTATGTTCGTCTAAGATTTATGGCATTTGAATTTAGGACTTAAAAGGGTTCTGGTTTTCCTCTCTGTATGAATAAATTTTAATCCTATAATTTTAATTTTAGGCCAAGTCTATATTTTCCTATAGTTAGAAAAAGGTTTCTAGAAGCTGCTTATATACAACATATATATATATATTACAATGCTAATACAGCAAGTTGCACCCTCAATGCTGCAGGTCCAAAAGCTCCAAAGAGTTTGTTTAAGGAATCCTGTGAAGGTACCCTGTATATTTGCAAATATGTTTAGATTTTAGTTGTTCCAAATTTACTCAATTTGTTTTTGTTTAATTTAGATTGAAGCAGCCTCTAAGTATTCTACTGTTGACACACTGAAGCAGCAATATCGTTTCTTACCTGCCAAACACAAGGTTTGTGTTATCCATCATTGATTCTTCAGAAAATGTTTGATTTTTGAAGGGGATTTCGGTAAGCGTAATAGAACATCATTCGTGTCATGTATTTTTGGCACAATGGACTAGATCTTATATGTTTGAATAATCATGACATTTACTTTAGGAAAACATCTACTTCTTGCAGCATGTTAGATTGACTGCATGGAGTTATGTGGGAAAACTCTTCATTAAACTCTTCTATCAAATTGACTTTTTGGACTGAGATCAATATAACTCTTGTCAAAAGGCATGCCTAGGTGCTATAGGCGATGGGAGAAATGGTTCAGGAAAAACATTGAAAAAAGTACTAGATTTTTTTGAAAAATTCAAAAAATGTTAATCGGGCTGCTCGCTTAACCCGTTATTTTTTTTCCCGCCTGAAATTTAAACGGACCTGATTTTAAAGGTAAAAGCCTGCTCGTTTAAGCGGGGAAACAGGCTGGCCCAACGGGTTTAGCCCATATTGACAGCCCTAGTTTTGGCTCTTTTTAGATGCTGAGAAGCCAAGGTGCTAAGGCATGTGCCTTGCTCTGAGGCTGCTTTCTGTTTCGTTTATATATATTAGATGAGAGGAACTGTCCCCTAGTGTCAGCCAAAAATACACTAAATTATCTGACTTAGCCCAAAAATATTAGATACATACCCCTGCTACCCTAAAAGATATTAGGTTTTGCATAGAAGATAGAAGACCATTGCTTGACCTGCACAACAACAGAAGTTGAAATGCCAGAGGGGCACCACTTGACCACCCTGTTGCTTCTCTTCACCACCTTTTTTAGTTGAATTTTTGGCATTCCACAAGTAGTTTTAGTTTAGGAACTTATTATTATACTTTATTGAGGATTTGTGTCTAATTATCATTGTGAAGTACTTTGTTTATTTTGCACAATAGATATATATTCTATTGTTTTCTAATGCCTTTGTTTACTGAATCATACATTTTTTGGTGCCTTTTGCATTTGACTGATTTTTATGCATTTTAGGTTTCATGAATCAGCCTATATCTTCTATGCCTGCAATCTATGTCCTCGTTAATTTATTGTGTTTTCTTATAGGATTGCTACCTTGTGTACATTCTCACTGAAATGGCTGGAAGTACATCAATGGTGTTCACTCGTACATGTGATTCAACTCGTCTTCTTGCTTTGATTCTTAGTAATCTTGGTCTAAAAGCCATCCCAATTAATGGTCATATGACCCAGGTAATTGTATTGAACATTCTTGTATTATAATAGTTAATAGTTAATTAGTAATTTCTTGCAAAATATTCTTTCTTCCACCTTATGGGAGAGAGGATGTGGGGTGGAAGAAGAATCTCTCTCTCTCCCTCTCTATAGTGCATGGACATATACATATTTATTATTTGTGGTTTGCCAGTTGTCTGTAATTCTTTTTTACAATAATCTTGACAGTCAAAAAGGCTTGGAGCCTTGAATTTATTCAAGTCTGGGGCTCGCAGTATTCTCATTTGTACTGATGTAGCTAGTAGAGGATTGGATATTCCAACAGTAGATGTTGTGATTAACTATGACATCCCCACAAACTCCAAAGTAAGATGTGCTATAATTAATCTAACTTTTGAATTTAGCCTCATGTTATTTGTTCTACAAATTCTAGGTTGACGAATCATCTAAATTTCTGCTCTAGACTAAACCTAAATTGCTGGATTCCTTATCTTGTGGTCTGCAGGATTATATACATCGTGTAGGAAGGACTGCTCGTGCAGGGCGTTCTGGGGTTGCAATTTCCCTTGTGAACCAATATGAGCTGGAGTGGTACATTCAAATAGAGAAACTTATAGGTGAGAGTAGTAGTATATTCTTTAACATGTATTGTTAAGGCTGGGAACATTTTCTAAAGTCGTCAATGCAACTAATATTTCAGGCAAGAAGCTACCAGAATATCCTGCACAAGAAGAGGAAGTTCTACTTTTGGAAGAGCGGGTTAGCGAGGCCAAACGATTATCAGTAATGGTAATTTTGCATGCAAAACTTTGTTTAGTTTTTATTTTGGGATATTCTCTCCGTCTCATATTTTCCGAGGGAAACGGGTTTGGGGAAACTGAGTTTGGTTACCTTGAATACCATTGATAGAAATCTGCATGTATAATGTGTATGTAAAGGTACATGAGCTTTGGATATAGTTTCTGAATTCTATGATGATGGTATTGAAATCAGTTAATGTATGTTTATATGCTTGATTTAATGCATTTTTTCTCAAAACTTTATGTAGAAAATGAAGGAGGAAGCCATGGGGAAGAAGAAACGGAGAGGTGAATCAGATTATGGCGAAGAAGATATTGACAAATACTTAGGTCTCAAGGATAAGAAATCATCCAAAAAGTTTAGAAGATGAGACCTTACCACTGCAGTTTTGTTTTCAAGTAATCATCATATATGTATATGGCAATTTTGGTATTTTATTTAACATTAATTACCTTGTACAACATGAACCTTGTATATTTTGCTAATTTTGCATCTAAGGCTATAATTGCAATCAGTGAGCTGTCTAAAACAAATATCTGACCAAAGGTGATTCTGCATCACAGATAAATGACAGAAAAAACTTGTGATAAATCACAGATTAAAGAAACATAATTTACCCACATTAATTCACACATTAAAAACCTTGTGATAAATGACAGAAATAAAATTAAATCTTTTTAAGTAGTTGTGTTTATTTGTTATCAACTGTCCAAAAGTTCATTGCCTTCGCAAATCTTCTATTAGCTATAACGACATTAATACTCTTTCTACATCCACAAAATTTTAGTTTTTAAAAAATGTGTATATTGTTAGATTAAGCTATTTAGAAATCAGTTAAAAAGTATTCTAAAAATAGTCGTTTTTGATATATATATTTTTAATTCTTAACAAGAAAAATATTGAATTCTAAAAAAAAAATTACTTTCTTAACAAATGCATGATACATCAAAATAATTAAATGGATAATAACATTGTCCAATGTTTATTAATATTATTACATTTATTTAGGCTGTCACAAATTAAAACACTGAGAAACAGAATGCATATTTCATGCAACACGCAAAAGCAAATCCAATAAGCAGCACCTAAATATGTATTTTTCCCGTAATAAACTCTGATTATCATTTTCTATGATCCAAATTTTTCTCTTTGATTTCAACCGAGTTTATTCTTCTTTCGTCTAATTCAACAGAGTCTAACAACAACAACAATAATTCATGCAGTTCAAAACGTGACGCTAAATTCAAAATTCTTTCCTCACATTTTTTTTCCTTGAATTTTACATGTAACAAGAAAACCAAAGATATATCTATATTATAGTAATAATCATCATCAAGTTTGGTTGATTTTGAAACCATTATTATAGTGACTGTGTGAATTTAGAAGATTCCGATTTTTTCCTTTTTTTTTCTTTTCCCATTTTTTCTTAGGAAATTAAAGTGTAAGAAAAGATGGAACTAGAAAATATGAAAAAAAAGAGTAATTCTTCCTATAAATTTAGTGGTTCTCTTTTTTGTTTGTTGGATTGATAACTTCACATACACAAGTAGACTAAAATATGTACGTTTCTACAAATGGTGTAACACTAATAATAGTGTAACAAGGGGGATCCAATGTTTGACATCTGTCAAAATCTAGTTGGCAACATATAGCATCTATGGAGGGCACTGATGAGATGGGGTTGGCAGAGCACAACGCCAACACTGAGGAGGAGGTCGATAACATGAACATCTGGAAGGCCGTTACAGAGAAACCAGAGGACAAAACCTTGCAGCCAATATTATTAGGGAGACTCCGAGTTACTTGGGAATTTGAATTAGTTTGATTCAAGTCTCCAAGCGATAACGGAACTTAATTTCGGATAAATCTTGGATTTTGTTAGACTACATCATCCTAATAATTCTCCAACACTGAAACGATCAAGATAGATCAAGTTACATGAATTGTTAGTAGTTAACATCAACGAAGAAGCACAAAGTAAGCCACGATAGTCATTATCAAATTGATATATCAACTAAAGTCACTAGGTGCGAGGTGCCCTTAAAACATTGGTTAAATTGCTATGTATTATATTCCATTGCTTAATGATAATTATTAGCGTTTAATCATATTTTCCACCAACATTCTTTCTTTCTGATATAATTAAGTATATAAGTATATAACCCATTAATTAGTCCTACGTATGTTCATACTTTTTTTTTTTTTGGAAAAGTCTAGAAGCCAGCAACTTTGTTAAATTCTGTCTAGTATGTAACCAGCAAAAAAAAAGTGAATGATGAAATCTCACACCATTAAAACTATCATTGATAGCTATTTGATGGCTACAAATCACAAAGGTTGCTGACCCTAACATTTCTCTTTTTTTTCCCCAAATATTGGCGCCAAAAAGTTATTACAATCATTATATGTTTTTATAAATAAAACAGATACAAGCAAGCTAAGAAAATAATAATTAAGGCGACTGCAACTAACCCAAAAAAAATCTGAATGTATATATATTAACTACTCATGCCACTAATTAAATTTGGGTATTGTTAGTTACCTATACTTTTCCCTTTTAAAATTCAAAAGTTGAAATAATTATCCAACTTTTTGAACTGAATTAAACAAATTGAATATACACTCCTTCTTCTACTTGCTCCCTAACTCAAGAATCAACAATGGCTAATAAGGCTGCGTCTGCATCTGAATCTGTTCCTGATGCAGGGAACTCCTCCTTGGAACTGGAAAAGACGCTTAGGGACTTCAGCAATGAATTGGAGAAGCTCAGGGACTTCAGCAATGAACTGGTGAATCTTGAACGGAAGATGCAGAAGCAGAACCTCATTTCAGAGCTTGAGGAGTGGAAGCTCAAACACCAATCATCCATCAATGAACTTCTCTCTGCTCTCTCCCAATCTTATCAAACCCTCCATGTCCTCCATAAATTCCTCGATCTCAACCTTCACTCAAAGTCCCAAGCCCTAACCGCCAACCTCCTCCACCCGCAGCAAAAACCACCACAACAAGAACAACAAGACGACGTTGCCAGAACCGTCCTCAAGAAGAATCTGGATATCGCCAAGGCATTGCTCACTGAGATTCAGGAAGATTTTTTATTCGATCCTCATAAGCAACAATCTTCTCCTTCTTCTTCTCCTCCTTCTTTCAAGAGGATGACGCTTGATCAATATCTCGAAGATTTAGTGATTCCTCATGAGAAACAGCCACAAGAAAAAAAAGAAGAAGACGACGTTGCCAATAAAACTGTGGATGATACCGCCAAGGCATCGCTCGCTGACGAGAGTCTGCAAAAATTGATGGAGGATGTTCAAGAAGAAAAAGAAGGATATTATTTTTTCATAGGAAAAGGAAGAACATGGGTTCCAAAAAAAGACCTAGCATTTTTAAGGAAAATAGTGGAGGAACAACTAGAAGAATCTTCTACTTCTTCCACGCTTAATCTAACACACGAATTGCAGCGTTTCTCCGATATTCGAATCAGAGCGGTTCACGCCGGAATTCAGCTCTCGAATTTGCTGGCTCAGTTCATATGCTCTTTGTCAGGGAGCGACGAAGCCACACTGGAGAAGTTGGCGTCAGAGATCAACAAATTGGCGGAGAAGGCAGATAATAATGATAGTGTTGCTGACAAGTTTGCTTCTGTGATGGTTGCAACGAAGGATGTGATGATGATGTCATCAAACCAGCAGAAAAAGAAGAAGAAGGTGGTTAACCAGAATAATAATAACAATAATGTGAAGGTGGTTAAGCAGTTCTGTAGCTGCATTTCTGATTTGGAGTTTGTTCTGCGCGGTGAGATTGTTCCAGAGTCCTGGGATTTGGTGGAAGATGCCGCTAAGAGGGTTGAAGTAATTCTTGTTCTCATGCTTTACACCATGCAGGGAATTAGGGTTTCCGTTGGAAAGAACAATCACAATGACGATCATGAATTTTGGAAGATTCTCAAGGATCTCATTTCTTTTCTCTGGGATATTGAACAATATGGAGCCAACTATTGAAGCTATGTTCTGCTTTCTGATTTGTTTGTACGTACGTACTTTTTCCTTTCAAACCGATGCATGGTAAAATAATGATGAATGATATTCACATTTCTTTTCCATAAGTTGGTTATTAGAGTTTTAATTTTTCTTAGATCAGTTGTTCATTATTATTTATGATCGTGGTTTCACTATTATTATATATGATCATGAGTTGATTTTGTATGTACTAGTAGTGATAGGTGAATTGATGCATGTCTGATCTTAAAATTCTTAATATCAAGTAATTAATGGAGCATGCATGAGTGGTGAATCCAGGCCTGAAACTGTTAATGGTGAAACTAATAGTAATGGTATTTAGTTAGTTAATTAGTCGGAAATTAACTTGTACGTGATTATATATGTAGTCATCAAACATATATACTATTTAATTTTAGGAAAAGTATACCTAAACAGGAATAATGGATATATCGGATATTTAATTTATTCGGTGTACGGATAGTTATTCTAATATTAAGATTTAGATGAGAGAATTTGAAGTGTAGTATATTTTTATTTTATTTGACTAATTTTAAAATGTATTATTCACGTTATTGACAAAAATCTATCTAACAAAGTCAAACTTATGTCTAATTGTAATGTTTTTTTCATTTTGACTTAAAATAAAAAATATTTTAGTAGGTCAAGGTATTAAAATTAAACTTTATTAATTAATTTAAATATAGCCAAATTCAATGCTGAATATTTGATTGGAGAGGATGGATGTATACCAATATACCATAATATATATGGTAACAAACTAAGTACTAACATTATTCGTAAAGCAAGATCTTTTATTTTTATTTTTTTAAGGCCAATGCTACGATGCTGAAGTGAAAAAATTTCAACATGTATTGAAATGAGGTGGATACCTCTTATGAAGGACGCGTGGTCGTGTTGATATGATAGAATGAGACACGGACTGAGTGGCATTAATAGGACGAAGAAATTTGTCCAGTGTTATGAGGCAATTAAATGAAAAAGTATGTTTAAATTAACTGCTTAATCATTTTCTTAATTTTGGAAAGAGTTGGGTTGGTATTTATTTATGCAGTTGGGCTTTTTTTTGCTAAATCTATGAATTGGACTGATATTGTATGGAGATGATCCAAATTAAGTCATAGTCATATATATAATAAATAAGTTAGCTGTTCGGGAAAAAAAAAAAGAGAGAGAAAGTTAGCTCATGAATTGTAGAGGGAAAAAACGAGTTAGTTGAAAAATTATTGTTTAATAATCACTGGTTGCATCACATTGAAATTAATTAAATAATTTATTCTTCAAAATATTAATCTGTTAACAATGATTTATTTCAGTTAACCAAATAGTAACATTGTCAGTCATTTAAGGAAATAGGGACTAATTTATTTTATTTTTAAATCACGAAATCAATTTTTTTTACAGTATTAAGTTTGAAATAATTTAATTTATAGTCAATAATTTCAATATAACGTTAATAATTACCAATTTAATAAAGCAAATTTTTTTTTGATAACCAAATACACATAAGTAACAATATTAGCATATTACATGCTATCCCGTCCCAGCAAGCAATGGAGACATAGGCTGTGTAGAGTCAGAGAATATACAGTCTGTGTTAGAGAAGGGAATTTATGTGGTTAGATTTATTCATCCCTAATGATGATGATTATGATGTTGGGGTTTTCGGTGTAGGCCCAACATATGGATTTTGTTATGATGTGGGATGGGCTTTTTGGTTCGATTTTTCGGTAAGTAAAATTATGAGTTAAATTTTGTACGAGTTGGATAGAGAAGAAAAGTTTTGGTCAAAAAGATTGATAATTATAACAGTAGAAAACAAAAATACAATGGTAGTTGCTAGTAATTGGTTAATTTAGAAAGGAAAATATATAAACGAACTCGGAAAAGTAAAATAAGAAGAAAAGATGTAACTCGAAAAAAGTAAAATAAACAGAAAATATGTAACAATACTAACTTAGTCAGAAAAATTATGATTAGAATTTAGAATATTGTTCAGAGTCAGTGTCATTTTGATAATTTGAAAATTAATAAGATTTAACGATTGAAAAAATTAGAAAATGAGAACTTTGGTTTGAAGAAAGAATTGTTTCAATTAAAATATAAGTAGATGTTTATTAAACCAACTAGGAATGATAAAAAAGTATCTACGTATTTTTAGAGACGTTAACAGTAGTTGTCATTGTTAAGTATGAGTTAATATTTTTGTAATTTATAATTAAAAAATTCTTGAAGAAGTTATGGTTGTTGTCCATGTACGTTTGTGTATTCTTATATATTGTTTATATATTTATATATTATCTGGAGATGGTGATAATGCATTCAAAAGCGGGATTGAAAAAACTTATTACCGAGTTTGCCGCGGAGTTAGGCGAACTATATAAAATTTATAGAGTTTGCCGGAGATATGGCGAAGTTGCCAAATTTTATAGAGTTTGTTGGCGGTTCGGCGAAGTTGCTTAAATGCCAGGAAAAAAGAAAATGGGATTTAGGGAATTAAAGTTCATAAATCACGTTGGGAAAAATTTAACCCTTTTTTCATTTAAAAAAAAATCCCTTAGGATATGCATCCGATTAAGCAAAATGTAACGCTCAACACAAGACACACCTAGCAAGTGATTTGTGATCATATTCCGCGAAGGCCGTTTCTACCGTGCTGTAGCCGTTATGTTTCAGCAGGCGATAAACTGAGCTGGAGGCATCTTCTAGTAGACGCGTATTGATAAACTCCGCACGTACGCCGTTCTCCTTCCCGAGCTAATTATGCATGAGACTGCATGTGGTGCTTCACGCTCCTCGCTGTGCTTGACGCTGTCAAACCGAGGACAGACAGGAGGGATGCTTGGTGCAGTTAGAGATTGTACTGGAGCGACAAATAGAGGCTGAAGAAGATCCAGAAGGAAAGTCCAAAGACAATGGGAGGCAGAACGACCGACAGGCACACTTTAAGCGGACCTACGGAGGCTACCATCATAGGAAGTAGCTGATGGGTTAAGAGAAGTGTGTTGTCGTAAGCCATGTCGAAGGGGCAGCTGACCTCCGTGTAGGAAGTACAAGAACGACGGACAAAGTACATGAAGGTGGAGAAGGTTGGCCGGCTAAGAGAGCTTGTCCGAAAACACCTTATGCCGGTCTTCTGGACGGAGCAGACATTTTTTGGTGCAAAGAAGTTACGCCAGTTAATTTGGTTAGACGTGTTGTGTAAGAATTACGTTTATGTAACCTTCAATTCTAATATACGGTTTACTTCTATCTAATTTGTATTTTCTTGCAGTGATCAATTATGTATGTTAAGAAAATTATATTTTGATTTCACAATAGTTGCAATATTTACTCTGGTGTCTCTAAGTTTCAATATTGTCCAAAGTTAGTAAGAGTCTTACTCGTTCGGACGATTGGCCCATGAGGAAGGAGTCGAGCCCACTATTCTCCAGTCACCCATCGTAAGAAGATATATAGTCTCATTATGTCCGGTATAGGAAATTACGTTACATTACCTGCAGTAGTGGTATTTTCCAACATATACTTGTACTATTTAATAGTGAATCGGATGTAAAGTAGTTAAGAAATTATTGAAATTTAACAATAATTGTTATTTCATTATAAAAACAAATTAAAAATACGTATTCCAGGCTAAATATAGCAAAATATATTTTATTCTTGAACCATATTATTTAATATGCAGTCTGATACTCTTAAGATATTATGGAGAAAATGTATTTCGAAGTTAACTTCTAAATCGGTTATTATTTTTGTTTTGTAGTTTTGTAAGAAGTAGTATAAGCTAATCGTTTTAAAAACCGAACCGGACTGGGTTGGTTCAACCCGGTTAAAGGAGAACTGGTCAGCCAAGCGATCCGAGTAAGCGTAAAGAAAGCAATTGGCAAAGAACCGGTTATAGTACCGGCCGAACTGAAGTTAACCGGTAAATAGGTAAAATAAGTAGGTTTTTTTATGGTTTTTAAAGGTGTAAAAAAGAAAAACAAACCGGTAAGACAGCCCAACTGTCCCCTTTCTGTCAGAAGAAAATCATAAAACCCCTTTGTATCTCCATCCGAGTTTCACGCCGCAACCACCCCGTTCACTTCCAGCGCCGCTACCAACAACAGTAGTGTCACGTTCTTGGCTTCATAGTAACCCTCAAAGCACAATTTGAGCGTTACTATCTGCCGCCGTAGAATGTCCGCCGTAAAACGCCGGCGGCATAGAAAATATGGTGCTGCTTCATTTGTTTTTCGTGTTTTTTGGGTTAATGTTGGAGTATTTATGTTAATGGATGCTGGTACGGTATTGAACTTTTTAGAATTATTATGTTGATTTTAAGAGATTACACCAAAAAAATGATGCCGATAAGTACTACAGGAAATTTATTTTATTTGACAATATGTAGCTGATAAGATTTTTTAAAGGATTTAAATTTAAATTTTTGATGACCGAAGTTATAATTTTGAAGATGTAATTTTTAGATAGTTTATTTAGTTGAAAATTTATTGAATGTACAAAATTAAAAAGGACTTCTTCATTTTTTATAATCGTATGTCATATGTTAATAAACTTTTTGAATCCCAGTTAAAGTATGAATAGACTAATAAACCGTTGAGTTGGTCACTCTATGGATTCATTTGGTGGTTCGATTTTTGCAACTTTTTATAAAATACATATTAAAACATGTTCATACATTGCGAATAAACTGCACGACAAAGTGTGTGTTTGGGTTAGAGTTGGTTAAACTGAAAATTGAAAGAAATTAATTCTGTAAAATTAATTTCGAAGATAAGTGAGTTTGTACCCACATAATTTATGTTTGGCAATTCTATATTAAAATTAATTTGATAAAATGAAATTGTTTGGATAATGTTGGTTAAAATCACTTTTAAATCGATAGTTAGTAAATTATTGAAAAATTATAATATTATTTTTAAGTATATTCAATCTTTTTTTATAGTTCTTTTAGTATTTTTTTTATATGATATTTTTTATAAAGATATACTTTAGTTTGTTATAATTTTTTGAATAAAAGTTAATACTTATTTATTAACTTAAAAATAACATATAAAGTAATATATTTTTGCAGTTTGTATGAATACTATGAATAATCCTAATTTGTGCACTGTTTTGGATTCTAGTTTTTTACTAATTGTGTTTTTATTATTATTTAGGATAAATTTTTTACTTAATTTATCAATTTCAGTAGAAACAATAATACATATCATAACAAGTTAGAATAATAAACAATGAACAAGAAATATAATAATAGATTTTACAATGTGAAGAAAAAAAGAAATAGTATAATTTTTGGAGTAGTCTCAGTATTCTTTTATTTAAATGTATTTAGGACCGTAAAATTTTATTACTTATGATTCTATTGTTTTGTAAAATTAATTTCTTATTTACGTTATCATTTTTACTAAGATCACTAATTCATATCATAATAGAATTACAATAACAAGAATTAATTGAGAATCAAAATATATAAAAATACTAAAAATTGAAGCAAAAAATAATTATTTTATATAACTTAATACCAATATGAAAATTCTTTTGAAAAAAACCAATAATGATCACGAAAGGTGACCTCATGTTGAAGTGAACGCATATTTTTTGCTTCCAATACACGCACTTTTAAGCTACAAAATGAAATCTGCGTTTAGAAGAAAGGGTGTGTTTGGGGTACTCGTTGGAAGAGAAGAAGCACGTTTCGACTTCTTGAAAGCGTCAACTTTTGGTTTGGCAAATTTTTTTTTCATGAAAGCAGAAGTGATTTTGATACCGAAAGAAACGTTTACAAGAAGCAACTATTTTTAGCTTCCGTGTTTGCCTAACGAGCTTTTAGCCATGGATACTTACCGTTTATTTATCTTTTACCAACTTTATCCTTCATGTATGTTATTATATTATTTATAAAATTCTTGTTATTTCTCTTTATATGAGCTCTATTTTTCTATTATTTATTGTTTTTATTTTTTTCAACTTTTTGTTTGATATTATACACTTTTATCGTTGTGATTCTTATTTATTATGTTTGTTATTATCTTTTTATAATATGATTTATTGATTCTATTAGGTAAAGTAAATTAAACAAAAAACTAACTATAGATAATAATAATAGTAAAAAATTATAACATATTAAAAAAAAATACCAAAAATACTAAAAATATAATAAATAAATAGATCATAAAAAATTTTTAGATTTGTTTCAATAACTATAAAGTAAAAATTTAATTTTTTAATTATTTTTACTATTCTCTGATATAATTGTAATTCTCATATACTATGTTTTAGTGTAATTTTTTATAATATACATTATGATTCTATCAAAAAAATAAATTAAATAAAAAATTAATCATAGATAATAATAAAATTATAAACGTTGGATTCCAAAGTAATACTAGGAATAAGATTTTTGAAGGTACTAGAATAAGAATACGACGTAAAAAATACTACAGTAACATTCTTAGTTAATACCTACAAAAAATGTAACATATTTGATTAAATATTCTTTTATATATATATATATATATTTTATATATATATCTAAAATTTATATTGTTTTATTTTGATTTAAAAATATATTTTATATATTTCTATATGTTATTTTTATTTTAGTAAGTAAATATTCTTTAAAAAGGTTGATGTAAACAAAATTCTTTGTTCATAACAATAAGATCCTAATATTGGAAAAAAACCACGGTTAAAGAAGGAAATTAGTAAATTGCGTCCGATTTTATCTTAACCGAAAAAATTAATTATTTATAGAGGTTTTCGTGTGGGTGACGAGAATGGGGTTGGTTTACTGACACACGCAACTTTACTCGGTGTTCAGTTCAGGTCGTATCAGCGTCCATCATATGCCTGCAGCAATACTGTCACGGAGGTGAGAGAGAGACACCAGATAAGTGGAAGCAGCTCACCTCGGGAAATACATTTTCGCTTTTTTAAATAATTTGTTTTATCGTTGTGTTTCTCTGTAGAATTAAATATTTTTTACATGAAACCAAAGGATATTACTTCTGCTAAGACGTATAGTAATTAATACACATAGATAATGAGTAAAAAAATTAACTTACATAGTTAAGTTATTATTAAAATATTATTTTTTTTAATTTGAAGTAGATAATAGTAAAATATACAAACTTTTGTTAACAAATATTTTTGGGCAAAATTATAATATAAAAATTGGATGATTTCTGAAGGATATTACACGAAAATCTAATTTTAGTATTAGCTTTTTTAAAAATTATTATTTAGGCAACATAAGAGTGACTCATGAAATAATTATGTTAAGTCCAATATGGTAAACGATGAGGTCCAGTTTCGAAAATAGTTATTTAAAGGAACTTCGAAAATGATTTCATTAATTAACTTAGATCTTGCAGCCAAATTTTCGTTCCATAATAACATCATTGGAATTAACTTTCTAATTAAATATTTCAAAATGGAACGACAGTACGGTAAGTTAAATAAGAAACCGGCTCTGGTGTTATACTTTCCACCGGTTACCATCAAATATTGTTTTTCACGGGGCCTGGGTATATATCCATCGTGTGCGTCAGGGATACAGAATGAGCAATCCTCTTTCAGTGTGAGTGAAACCCACCCGTAAAATTTTCCACAGTCATTACCCATGAACACCGGCAAGTACAGGCTCTATGCTGTGCGCAAGGGACGTATTCCTGGAATCTACACAAATTGGGAGGACTGTAAAAAACAAGTTAATGGCTTTCCAGATGCAGAGTTTAAAGGTTTCCGCCTGCTGAGAGACGCCGAACATTGGTTGGGAGTTGTTGATCCATCATTGACACTACCCCCACCTCCGGAGGTAGATTCTGTAGTTCATCCTCACAGGGGACCGTTTGAGCAACCGGTCTCTTTATCCAAACACTTCTACAACATGCATGTGGGCTCAGGAGTGGGTGAGTCATCGCAGAAAGCAGTTGTTCCGTGTTCTCAGATTCCAGAAAGTTTTGGTGTGACTGTTGGTATGATTACGCCAGTGGTTTCTCTTTTCTTATTATTTTTTCCTGTGTATCCTGGCATTGAGTAACTTTTGCTGTTTGTAATTGTCACCCGTGTTCAGGACCGAACATTGTTCCGGAGAATTGTATTACTCAGTTTGCAGTGTTTGAGGATTTGGAGGTCTATCTCATTCGTCTCTGCTGCCAGCTGAGGCTTGATTATCCGGTGTTTAACCGGCGTGAATTTTTCTCCGACAATGGTGAGTTACTTCATGGCTACTGGGTGACACTGCGATCACAACAACGAGATGTTAGCTGGATCGTGGAGGGTGGTTTCTCATCGGACGAGCAGACCGCAAGACAGGACGCCTCATTCAAAATGTTGGGGAAGGTGCTGTCTTTAGTTGGGAAGGAAATTCACGACTACAACTATAGGATCGTTGCCGCCTTGAGAGTGCGGGTTGAGGAACTGGAAAGGCAACTACGAGTATCTGTTCAACAGCGAATCTGGGATCTGGAACACGAGAACCGAAAGCTTAGGTCTGATCTTCAGAAGTATAACGACTTATTCGAGACTTGAATAGACCGCTCACCTTGTTTGCAATTATCTACGCTTACAGTTTAGCAGCTTATTGTTAAGTCCTTCTCCGTAACTGATGTTTATATTTAGTTGTCATTCCAGTTTACGTTTCCGTTCTGTTAACTACAACGGTGACTCTTGTAAGTTGGAGATAGGTAATGTTGTTGTTGGGGTTTAGGGTTGGTTTCCAATCATTTTCAACGAGGGTTAATGAACTACTTATGCAATTGTTCAGTTTAATCAGATATTGTGGTCGGGTTTGTCACTTAATATTACGCAAAGTTATTTTATTTAACTTTACGCTGCTAAACGTTGGCATGCTGTACTAACAAATATGGACCCAAGTATTAGTCCTCTAATAATGAATTTAATTTACTAACCCAGGAACTCCACAGTGGAAGCAACTACTACAACACCACAAAATTTTGAGTACTAGCAGACCTTGATATGGTTTCTTGTTTAAATTAATATAATTACTTTTCGTCCCATACAGTCGGGTATAGTCTGCTACGACTGCCATAGGATATCACTAAGCCATCTGATCTATCTGATGGGAAGGAAGGTGATGTTTCTCCTGTGTAGTCACGCAGACGTGAATAGGCCTGCAGATCCAATGGACAAAGGTCGAAGTCTGGTTGGGTAAAGGGAGGGAGACTCCATACATTGAGTTTGAAGTTAGGGTCAGCTTTAATTTATATTTTTGCTTGTGCTGTATTGTTCCAGAAGAGGGCCACAGATATGACGTCCTTCGGCCCATTACGCTCCATTGTTCCCAAAAAAACCCACGAATAAGATACCCAAATATGGGGTTGGCTATGCGGTATGAGTAGAATTGGGCCCTTGTTGATGACGTTAGGTAAATACAATTAACATTGCCTTCATTTTTTATTAGTCACACGTGTCTCCTGTTTACAAACTGCGATGTTATTGGGATTCTTCTTAAGCACACTTCTTACCTTACTCACTGTACTCTCACTCTATTGTGCAGTTGCTTGTACTGTTCCTGATGGAGTTACAGAAAGAGAAGAGCGTTGAGGAGGCGGTGAAGCGTCGAAAGAGAGGAACCAAGGATGAATCTCTGGAGCCTGTAACCACCGTGGACGATGCAGTCAGTGGTGTCGCTGATCAGACACAGGTATGATAATGTTGTTCTTTTTCTGCAATGCTAAGGTTTCTTTTTACTTTTCGCTTCTTATCACCCGTCTAAGCATCACTTACACATGGGTAAAGTGACGTGCTTCCCTTCTGTCAACGTTGTGCAGAAAGCATCAACTGGAGATAACATGATTTTGGGGATCCTGACGACGCAGGCGAACCAAATACAAGCCTTAACGGCAGTTGTGGCACAGCACGGTCGAGTGCTGGAACTTCTAGCATCTTTGAATGTACCGGCTTCTTGTGACAAGAAACCTAAGATGGATCTGAATCTAAACTTGCATCCCTCAGGCGTGGATATTTACGGTAAAAATGGAACACTTCAGGAGCCGGTGAAAGTGGTGGCGAATGCCGGAACTCTCTCAGGTGAAGCTCCGACACGCCAACAGTGTCCTCCACCAGAACAAGTGGACGTTGCCCGGGGTTTATCGGGCCAAACGCCTACAAGGATGTCGAGGGTCAACAAGGGAAAAGCCGGCACACGCCAACCAGCATCGGAACTCAACTTACAGGTTTTTATTTCTCCAAATGATTTTCGATTCGTGTTATTTTAACCTTTTTTTTAAAGAAATTATTCGTCGTATTAGAATACATATGTATATGTAATTTCGTTCATCGCAGAGAAAGCTTTCATTTAAAGATGAAGGGAATTCCTCAGAAGACCTCATAAGAAACATAAGGTCAACAGGTCCTGGCTCTCCATGGACATTTTACACACACCGGAGTGCGGACATTAAGTCGGAGGAGACTCCAAAGGTACATGAAACACTGCATGGAAACCCTGGATGAACATTGATTTGATTCTTTATGTTCTTCTTGTTTAGTTTTCATCATTGGTGTCGAAATGAAGAAATATTTTGGGTCTGGGATAATTTTTTTTTTGTCTACTTCCTTTGGCCAAGTTTTTGGCCTCTTTAACCTTTTTCTTGGGCCAGCATATATGCCAAATTTGGAATTTGAAATCTTTTGGTTAACTTTTTTGCACAACATTTGCAAGTCCAGTATGGTTACCATTGCGGTTTCAGGGGCCACTAATAGATCTTGGGCCCTAGGTGGATTCAGTTAGGCCCAATAGCCTTGTCATAATCTGATTGGAATGCATTTGTTATTAATCACTATTGTATGGATCCCTTTAATTTTTTTTCCGCTTGGGTCGTTTACCGCGGAAACCGTCAACTGTTTATGTATTCCTATGCAAATGAAATATAATTTCGTAGCATGTTTGGGTTTCTTAATGGTATATTCATGTTGGGCCACAATACTAACATACTTATGAAAATTTATTTCCTAAAATCCAACACCGTGATCGCGAGGCAGTGCTTGGACCTCTCATTCTGGCCCCCACCAGGGATGCAGTTTGTTGGCCACGAACTCGCTGTTGCAGCCTACATCTTCGGCAACGGGCTATCACCGAGGTAAGCCGTTACATAATTAGGGTTGTCTTCTTTAGAAGTGCACAATTATTTTTAGCATCAGAAACTAGTTTCCCTACTGACCACGGTTTTCTCCTCGTTATGTCGACCTGTCAGCGAAATCCTGGTGGAAAATGAACATTGCATCGGGAATAGGGAAGCCCTCTTGACATTACGCCCCGGAGAGGAGGTCGTTGACGACGTAAGCAACTCCAACTATTTAATTTCATCGCAACATAATTTCGTTGTTTCAGATTACATTCGCTAATTGTTTGCGGCTAAATTGACCCACACGTAGGTTATCAACCTTGTCGTAGCAATGGTTTCCTCAAATAAGGCTGAGAAACGACGGTGGTGGCTACCAACCACCTTTGCGGTGATTTTCTTAACCGGTTACATTTTGTTTTTGCAAAATGATCTGTGGTTTTTTTTGGCAGTAAAACTCATTCATGAGCTTCCGTCCCCCAAATGATAATTGTTGCAGCAAATAGCTAGTAACCCAGGCCACCACTGCAAGGCAACTCTTGATTACATCGTAGCAAAGTACACGGGGTTCGCCGACAATTTATTGAAGGTGATACTTGTTAGATTCCAGAAATTTATTAGCCGTTTAGGAAGAACTAATAGTTGCAATCTGACTGCCTCTGGTCCCTCTTGGTGCAGATTTATGTTCCGCTCCACATGCGAGGCCATTGGTATTTGATGATTGTTGACATGTGGGATGAAAATTTGATTTATCTAGATTCATTAAAGTCTAGTGTGGACCGACAGGCTCGAATAGATAAAATGCTGGAAGTCGTGAGTTACTCTGACATATTATTCTAGTCTAATTTCCTTCTCCTTTTCCAATTTTTTTAATATCAACTTAGTTATAGACTTTGTTCTATTGACACAAGGACATGACTGCCCCTTCAACAATAAGCAAAATTGGTTCCCCTTTTCTTCATAATTTTTAAGACTCATACCACCCATGCTTATAACAATATATATGTCACAAATCACTGTAGGCTCGGTTACTTGAGCTGTTGTTGTCGGAGACGTCTTCATACGAGTGCAAGACGACTGGGCCGAAGTCTATCTCCAAGTTTAGGATCCAGGAGCCACAGATTTCTCAACAGGCAGCCGACTCGTATGCTGTGAACTCTATATCACTTTCGTATCTGCCGTGGTTAATTTACTCTTTATAACCATAATTTCTGTGTTCGCAGCAACGACTGCGGAGTTTGGGTTGCAGAGTGGATGATCCAGTACGATTTATGGGCATCTTATGACCTTCAGGTTGGATAATTAAAGACTTTACCAAATTGCTTTCTTTGATGTAAAAGATGTGGGTTTTAGTACATGTGGTTGTAATGAATGTATGTGTTACCATTATGTGTATGCCTCACAGGTGATCAATGAACACACCAGAATGACCATTGCTATTGATCTAGTTATGGGTGAGCACAACCCAATCTCCGAAGAAGTTCAACAAAAAGCGGTTCAATTCTGGGACAGGAATATGATATGCTCTTACTTGAAAGGAGCTAGACCAAGAAACAGGACCCGTAGTCCTGTGGGGCCACTAAGTCCCTAGGTTATATGTGGCTGAAAGTATAAACTTTTTTGGGTTGTTGAATGCAGTATGGAATGCTTTAACGGATCTTTGGTAATAGGAATTGGTCTTGGTTAGACACTTTTGTAGGTAGTGAATTTTTTGACTTAGTATGACAGAACCACAATCTGGGTACAACCAACCTTGTCGTGTGACCGCACCTATTGGGGTAACATTAGTTGGAGTTAAATGCCTCAACAGAGATCTGCTTTGCTTTAATTTTTTTTTTGTGCCCATACATGCGCCTGATGAAATTTTTTGGATTGTAATTGTTGGTCACCATTTTGTACTCAGAAGTCAAAGTAATCGTATAGGATGATGTGAATGTTCCTCTGTAGATACAAATTGTATATGAAATGCTACTCCATATTCAGTAAGTAAACTTGTTCCTGCCGATGGAAAGTAGTCCAAGTGATTGAACCAACCTCCCGAGGAATAACTAGTTTTAATATTACATTTCTTAACAACCCATGCACATGGAAAACATGAGTGAGTGAAAGTCTATGGTACCATAGACTCAATTCTAACCACTTATGAAGACTGTAATCATAAGTCGCGATTGAATGTTCACTAGCTAGTTTCGTTGATTAAAGCCTTTAAACATTTTAACTTACCACCGCTAGCACGAAAACTCAAATAGAACATGCCTGCATTTTTTTGCTCTTCAATAGAACAAGGCTGGTTAAAAACAGTTGAAAGTAATTTATGATAACGCTATACTGTCAAGTAACAACAATGGCATACTAAATGGAAGTGGATCTGCCAGCAAATGGAAGACTATCAAAAGTTATGTTACGCGTTACTGTTACTACTCATACTATTGGATTCAGTAATCTCATGTTACTCCTCAACTAAATATCAAAGAGTCTTAATTAATTTACGCCTACCCATTACTAATTCGTGTATTCACTTCGTTACTCTCATGTTAATCTTTCAATGGTCTCCTCAGATGCTAGTTGCACTTCATGCTACCATCAAAACAAGGCTATTAGACACACTTCATGTAACGAACGTACACAAATAGCAAATACTTCCCTGCAAGAATTTTCCACCCTAAACATATAACAAGTGATCCACATCTCATTAATCAATGCTTGAATTTACATTTCATTGGCACTTAAGTAGCCATTCTTTTTACCCAGCAAATAATAAACTCAAGCATATATAAGAACTAACACTTAAAATAAGAAAGACCATAAACCACTTCTATTATCACACGAGGCAGAATTCTCTAAGGAACACCAAATTGGACAACTATTTATGCTGCGGAGCTCGAACCCAATCTTGAACTGAGATAAGTTATTTCAGTCATCAGCTGCATAGGTAAAAGTAAACATAATTACTCAATTCTGGTTTGAACATCTATTTTAACGTGCCATTAGAACATGAGTGCAGAAGTCAGTTATTTGAGTACGACTAGGAAACAAAAACCACATACCTGTGCTATTACTTCGTCGGTGTTACTTATCGTGTTCGGCTCCCATTCCATAGTCTCCTTATGTCCAGCTGCAGCAGAAATTTCATGTTGTGAGGTAATCTTCGAACCTGATGCCTCCAGCCAAATCGGTGCACACAAATTATTGGGACCGGTAACACCCTTCTTCCCTTGTTCGAATCGGATCTGCACGCCAAACAGCTGAATGAGGCCATCGTAAGGAAACAAAAACACCTAATTTTTTAAAAGGAAAACTATGCTTGCTACAATCAACATGGGTATGCGGTGTTCTCACCCATTCCGTCGGTGAAGACTCCTCCGACCCTAAAGTTGTAGCCTGAAAATCTTTGCTCTCTTCAGATTTGGAAACAAAGGACCGGTCGGCATTGCAGTGTCGTTTTGTGTGACCCGTTTTGCGACAACGGGTGCAGCGCCTCTTCCGTCCGCCCTGCCTCCTCACACGAGGGGCACCCTTAGTCTTCGCAACAACAGGGTCGTGTAAGTCAACCATATCAAGAGCTTTCTTCTGACCCCCATTTTCAGGGCCTCTATCCAGTTCTTGACACAGCGCATGGAGACCTTTAAGCGCCTGTGTGAAAGACAAAGGGCTCTTGGCTCCAACATAAAGCATCCACTGTGCGGCTGCATGAAGTGCACCATGGCGCAACAAGAAACCAATTTCACTACCAACTTCCGTGATCTCAGCATACTTATCCAACGACTTTGCATCCTTTCGCCACCTCTTCAGAACCAGGCTATTAGGAATTCGAGTCAAGTGCTCATGCTTCATTACAAAAAACATATGCCTACAAGGTATTCCCTTTTGCCTCCAAAAATTGCATGCGCACTCCATTTTCCTTGAAACCCTATCGTACAGGACAATCACCTCTCTACCTGGGTCACCGTATTCCTCCAACGTGTACACCATTGTAGTAGAACGTCTTATCTTGGCTACAAAATTAACTGCACCGACACCCACTATTTCCTTCTTCGCATCAACGAATATCTCCCGTGTGTATGCATCTGCAGCATACCTTTCAAGAGGATCCAAACAAGTTGTCATTACTGGCATCCCATGGAGTGATCTAAATTGTGCAACTAATTCGTTATTTCGGTACTCTCGCACGACCAACTCCAAATTTTTAACCATATCAAGGAGACTGTGCCTAGACTTAAGAAAATTCTTCACGTATGCGTTAATGCCTTCGCACCGGGATGTTGTCCGAAACCCTGCACAGAACTTGTCCTGTAAATACGCATTAGCCCACATCATCCTCTTCTGAAAAGTTTCTTTGGCCCAAAAACTGTTCTGCAACCCATACTCTTCAATGGCATCATCCCACTCAGCCTCAAATTCATCTATTTCCATTTCTGAATACAGCCACCGGGTGAAACATTGTCGTAGTCCCTCTTCCTTCACATTAGCGGTTACATTCTTCTCCATATGCCAAGCACACAATCGATGCGTTGCCTCCGGAAAAACAGACTTGATTGCAGCTTTCATTGAATCACAGCCATCCGTGACGACAACCGACGGCTTCTTGTTACACATGACTTCCAACAAATTTTCCAGCAACCACTTATAAGACCCAACGCTTTCATCTAACACCACGCCAAACCCAAATATTGTCGTCTGCTTATGGTTATTCACACCAGAAAATATCACCAGCGGCCTCTGATATTTATTTTTCTTGTAGGTCGAATCAAAGGCTAGAACATCCCCAAAGTATTGGTAATCAACTCTACTGCCACCATCCGCCCAAAACATATTGGCTAGCATATTATCCTTAGTAAGATTATACCTAGCCATCGACATCGGATCAGCCCCCGCTTTCCCCTCCAAGTATACAACAGCGGCGTTAGCGTCCCCATCAATAATCTTTGCACGCTTAGCCTTGTTAATATAATTGTAAGCATCCTTCTTAGTGAAGCCCATTAGAGAATAGCCACCAGACTGTCCAGCCATATACCCCAGAATCTTAGACGTCGGAACACCATGAGCCTGCATACCAGATATTTGTGCCTTAGCGGAACAATTTATTTCTCTAAAATTCGTCATCATATGAACCATATATGTCGGAGTTAAATCGTGGTTATGATCCAATACTATTTTTCTCACCCTCCATATACCACTGACCACATCAAGGAAGATTGACAACTTTGCCTCACAATTTGTCCGCGTTTCCGGTTTATGACTTCTCTGCCTATCTAGCCTATCATAGTGACGACGTTCTCTCAGGCCCGCTCTATTACAAAAAAATCTACGACGAATAACCCTTCCACTGTCATCTTTTCCCGAGTCACCCTTTCGAATACCAAAACCAAAACATTTGCCTAACATCCTGTAAAATTCATATGCTGCTTCATCGCTACGGAATGCCTTGTTCATTATATCTTCCTTACTCAACTGCAATACATCTCGATACTCATCGGCTTCTTCATCCGACAATTCATATCCACTCTCAGCCATTCAAAATTTTCAGTAAATTTTGGAGTTCACTAAATTCAACAACGAATACCCTGGAAGATTATTTCCATCAAGATAAATAATAAAAGTAACTGCTCAGTAACACAGCAACAACAAATCTCGTCACCATTGTGATTCATTAATTACGAAAATACAATACTGCAGTGGCATAATAGGATATTTCATAAACAATTACTCATCAACATGCAGCAAAAATATCTGACATCACAAACTACTCATCAACTTAGTCTAAACAATTTTACAATCAACCATTCAGCAACAATAACAACTTCTTTTTATTTCTAAAAATTATTCTCAACCATCATTACTTCAGAAAAATAATTTACATCACAAATTATATGAATTAGCAACAAATTCCCCATAAAACTTACAAATAAAGAAAACTTGGTATCAACTGCATATACTTATTTTTCATCACATCCTCAAAAATAAGTAGAAGATGAAAACTTACAATTTCGATGGCCAAAAAGAGGACTCTGATTCTTGAATTTCGTCTTCTCTTTTCTGTCTTCCTCTATTCAGATCTTATTGTTGGGATTGGATGAACTGGTGAAAGTTGAAACCTGAAAGAAGGGTTTAAGAAAGCGCTGTCTTGAGGCAACGGGGTATCAACGGTAACAAGCATTATCTTCAATGTACAAAATTAAACTGTTCTGTTAGAAAAACTTACCGGAGTAAATGGTTTGGACATAAATCAGCGCCGCTCTTGCTCGTATCCCTTTGTACCCTTCCATTTTTTTGCCCTTTCACTGTCTATGCCCGTCACCCTTCCCCTTCCTGAAATCGTTACAGCGTGGGTTACCCTAGTTCCTCCAAGGTTCCAACACTTATTATTATTATTATTATTATTATTATTATTATTATTATTATTATTATTGTTGAGAGTAAGCCCAGAGAGCATCCCAATCTATTTTTCTTCAACGCATAACATAGCTTCAAAAAAAATTTTCCACAGAGCATCCCAATCTATTTTTCTTCAACGCATAACATAGCTTCAAAAAAAATTTTTGGGCTTCAAATCAAATTGGCCCAAACACTTAACCACCTTAATTAACATAATCTACTACCTAACTTATTAATCACTTTGACAAGTTAAAGCCTATTGTTTCTCTGCTTCCGTCAGATTTGTTTTGTCTTGGGAAACATCTTTACACGCGTCCAATATCCATGCACTCCACCTTGTTTCAGCATGAAAAGAAAATTCTTCATTTCATCACCGTAGCACTGCCCTTTTTTTAAAAGCTAGATTTAGCTTGGATTAACTCAAATAGGGAGAATGCATGATAGATTCTCGTGAAAATTACAGATACAATATGATTTAGAATATAAATATATAATAATGTTAAATATATATTAAAATTAATTATTAGTATATAATATATATTAAAAAAATTTAATTATATACTTATCTATATATATGTAAATATATTAATAATTAATTTTATATACATTTAATATTTTTGTTTAGCATAATATATACACAAGATAAAGATATATAAAATAATTAAATTGGGGTATAAACATGAAAGTGGTTTCTATAAAGTGTATCGTTTGAAAAGTAATAAGATTTGTATCAATAATTTATCTTATTAGACATAGAATTATTAATTTTTTTATCAACAGTACAGTGTACAGTTCAAATGTCCCGCCATATGGTTGGATCAATATATCTGTTGATTAATGCTGAAATTTAATTGAGTTTGACACTGAATCTCACCAAGGTCAAATATATTTTCGTTCACTATAAATATTTATAAAACTCGAATTACTTTTATTCTTAACAAACTATAATTAAAATTTGGTATTCTGTTAAAAACTGATTAAATGGAGTAAAATTAGATCATATCTTATCTTATATCATAAAAAGATAAGTAATTTATATATTTTTCTAGTTGTAACTTGTAAATTATAATTAAAAAGATATGCAAACCTGTATAAAAAGAGGCATGTGATGCACGTAGTTAGATATCTAGTCTCTACTCTCTACTCCTTGTGTTGTGGCCTGATCACTTCACGTGTCAGATCCCCAACCGCCATTGAATTCCCATAAATACCCTTCACAATAAGATAATTCCTCCAATAAACCACAACCCTGTATTCTTTTTTTTAGACCCTTCTTTCTTTTTGTTTTGTTTTGTTTCTTCATCCTTCAGTTTCAATTGCGGAGACGACACACTAAAATCTCCCAAAAAAAAATATCTAGGGTTTCGCCCCCTCTACAACCCGACTTCAATTCAATCTATAATCTTCTTCACCTTCCCTTCCTCAATTCCCCGTTTTCCCTCTCTACGCAAATCGTCTACTTTGTTTATCGTTTTCGGTTTCGGTTTCCAATTGGCTGCGATTTTGCCTCATTCGTTTTTGGCCTTTGCAGCAGAAAGCTTTTTGGTTTTCTTTTTCATTGAGTTTTACTGTGACGCGCGTTTTGGTTGGTTGCGCTTGATCGAAGTTTGAATTTGGGGGGTTTAGGTTTTGGCATTGATGGGCAGCGGTGGCGAAGAAGATGTTGAGTACGAGAGTGATCCCGAGGAGTCTAAACGAGCCCTCGGAATGCGGAGGAGGGTTGAGGCGAGTGACGATGAAGGTGACGCTGAAGCAGAAGCCGAACTTGAAGCTGAAGCCAAGGGTGCAGATCGCCGCGTGATTTGTTCCGATGTTTCCGACGGCGAGGGAGGAGTGGCCGATTACGATGAGGAGGAGGAAGAAGAGGAATTGGACGAGGAAGAAGCTGAAGAAGAAGAATTGGATGAGGAGGAGGAAGAAGACGAGGTGTACGAGGAGGAGAGGGGCATTGATGAAGGTGGGGGTGTGAATGGCTCAGTGGCTATGCCAAAGGGTTCTGATGGTGCTGATGAGAAACCCCATTTGGAAGAAGAGGATGAAGAAGAAGGAGGAGAATCAGGGAACAAGGATGACGAGGAGAAGAAGGAGAATGAGCCATTTGCGGTGCCCACAGCTGGAGTGTTTTACATGCACGATGACCGTTTCAGGGATAATGCTGGTGCTCGCCACAGGTATATTCACCCAAAAACTCTTTTTGAGTTTTAGCATCAACTGTGTAGTGCTTTAGAACTCAGTTAAATAATAATGCATTTTGTTCCCTTTCAGGAGAATGCGCGGTGGAAGGAGGCTGTGGGAGTCTAAAGATGATAGGAAATGGGGACACGATAAGTATGAGGAGATTACTTCTCAGGAAAGGCACTACAAGGAGGTGATCATATTCCTGACATTTATATCTGAAATTACAAGCTTCTGACATTTAGAACTTATCATTTAGTCCATGATTTTGTAGTCCGTTAATCAAACTAGCTGGTCCATATGTTACTATCATCGTCTACAAATCTAATACTAGTATTTTTACCTTTTTCTTCAGTGACACTTTTTTTTAATGCATTCTGTATACAATCCAGGGAAGGAAGCTTTCTAGGGGTAACTATAGAGGAGGGCGGGGTAAAAGTCGTGGTGTTGGTCGTGGAGGATATGCTCGAGGAAATAGGAAAGGGTATGAAAACAGTGGTAATCAAACTCAGGTTCCGAAAGCGGTTGTGCGAGGGAGAGGGCCACGGCGGTATGAGCCTGCCATGAAAAATGGTGATCAAACATCCCAGATGCAAAATAGACAGTGAGTATCACGTTAGCATTTTATAAGAATGGTTGGAGTCATGGTATGCTTAAATGTCAAGACTTTCTAATTATTGTTTTGTTTATTTTGCTAAGATCTTCTTCAAAGCCTTTTGAGAAAACTTCACATACTAGTTCAGGGAGAACCGCTGGATCTACCTCCAATTATGAATCAGATCCTGTGCCTGCTGCTAAGAAACAAGTGTCTTCGAATTTGAATTACGCATCTCCCCCGTTTTACCCTTCAGGCTCATCCAACAAAGAGATGAATCTGGCATCAAAAAGGGATGTCCAAACTGGCAGCACAAGCAGGAGTGGTCGTCCTGGAGTTGTGGAAGAGGGAGTTTCAGTTCAACAAAACAATTCTTTGCTTCGTGGAAAGAATGTTGTTGATACTACTATAGGTATGGATAAGCTGTATATTGAAGAGTCCATCAATCCGTCTGTTGGCAAGTCCTTGAACAGTATGCATGCTGTACCTCCTGGATCATCTGGGGTTAATGCTTCTCAATCTTCTCACTCAAGGGCTCCATTGAGGGGTGGGGCAATTCCAGTACAGATGAATTTTCAGCCTGCTATTGCACATAATCAAGTGAACAAATTTGCTCCAACACAACACCAGTCAACTGTCCAGAGGAATCATGCGCCAGCACGAATTCCAACCACTTTGCAAGCCTCTGCTCCACAGATTGGTCAACGTCCTGGCACCGGTTCTCAAGCTTCATCTCCGCCAAAAACATCTGTGGCAATCAGTTCGTTGGATTCTGGAGAAATTGACGCTACTTCAGAATCAGGTAAATCTAAAGGTGCATTGGTTGGGAAGGGAAGGGGGGGTTCTCAGGGAAGTGGAAGGGGCTCTTTCGTTTATGGTGGAGCTATGGGGGCTGCTGGAAATATGGGGGGTAATCATGGAGATCCAAACTTCCCAGCCTTCTTGCCAGGTTTGTTAATTTAGTTGCTATTTCATACTGCATTTTCATTTAGAACGTTTGATACAGCCTTCTTTTTGCAGTTTCTCATTTTGGTGTTTTAGTGGGACTTTCTTATGTATTAAAATGTTATATAACATCACTAATCCATCAGATGAGAAATTGTTATATACTGTGTTCTTGCTGTGTACTTTTGTATTTATTGGAATCCCATTGGTTTTGTTATATGTTTTCCCTTTGGATTCCTTTTACACTGTCTTTTTCTTCCAACTACCCACCATTATTTGTTTCTAACTTCAATTGGGCTATGATTGGACACAGTTATGCAGTTTGGAGGCCAGCATCCTGGGGGTATTGGAGTCCCTGCTGTTGGCATGGCATTCCCAGGATATGTTGCTCAGCCTAATGGTTTGGGAAACTCTGAAATGACATGGTACTGATATCAATTTTGGCATTTTATTCGTTTTTAAATTTTTGAAGGACTAGTATATTTGCTAATTTACTGTTTTGGTTTTCACTTCTCACTTTCTATTTCCTTCAGTTTACTCTTTCTATTTTTAGTGGAACAGTTGTTTACTACTTCCTTCTTTGGTTTCAGGCTACCTGTTTTGGCCGGTGCAGCAGGAGCTTTAGGGGCTACATACTGTCCACCCTATCTCACTGTTGACGGTGCCTATCATGGTCGACAGTCAGGGCAGGCATCTGCAACAGCTACTTCAAGGTTGGAATTATTATTTGCTTTCATATTGCGGAATCATTTACCTGGTTCTTATCATTTGTGTTTTAATTATTGTATATTTGCAGCAAGGAAACTGATGCTAATAAAGCTTCTAGTGAGTGGAAGCCACCACAGAGAGCTGGTAAGACAACATCGTTTCTCTCCGACTTTGTTTACCTGTTGCTTTGGTTGCTGGTGTTAATTTATTACTTGTAACTTCTCTGTCTGCAGAGCCTGTAAATGATGAGTTTGGACAGCGGCAGAATAAACCCCGCAGGCAAGTCTTTAGTCTCATTCTTCTGCTTCTATTAATGCATGAATTTTCTTCGGGTGTTAGGGGTGGTTTTAGGGTAGGGTTACAATACTCCTGTTCATACTATTGGGGTATGGGATGATTTTTAATTAGCCTGAGGTCAATATCTAAATGAATGTTTTCATCTCAATCTTGAGGGGAAAAGCTAATCTATGTTGGCTTTGCTCTATGCAGATACTCAGAGATGAATTTTGGACAGTGAAGTATTTTACATACGATGCAACTTGTTTGAATAAGACTATAAAGGTGAGCTACTTCCCTGTAGATTTTTTTTTTTTTTTTAAGTTTGTGTTTTCTTGTATGATTGCAATTTTCTAAATCTTGGTAATTTTGTGTAACAACAGGCCTCCATCAGGCCCTTTGTTCTCCAGCGTTTGCTCTGGAGTACTTTGGGCTGCAATAGGTTTCAAGATTTTTTAGGTAATTGCAAAACGAATATCTCCAGTTAGAATTTGAATTGCTTTACCATTGACTTGGGCTTTAATTTGCTCATGCACCTTTGTTTTTTGCTTGCATTCTGCGCCCAGTTCTATAACGCCTGTTGATGCTGTTTCCCATTTAAAGAAGTTGTTGCAGCTTGGCAGGTGGTAGTTGCTTGTGTAATTGTGCGGTAAGAATCACAAACATAGTTGAACTTACACACGCTATCATTATAATTCTTGCATTGAGTGCATGCATGTTTGCTTTGTTTACAGGTTTTTCTTGCGGTTTGCTTGCTTTTTTAGTGAAGCATAACAAGATAACATATGCTGTGGCCTCTCTACAACTACTACTACAACCATGCATATGTCCAAAGAAAACGATATTTTATTTGCAGCAACTGATTGCTTGTGGGAGTTATAAGATTTCTCATGTTAATGGGCTTCTTTTTTATATTTATCTGCTATCTCGAATTGTGGGTTAAATTATCTAGGTCCACGGAGACATTTTTATAATATTTTCCATTTTTTTTTCTCTTCTCTTTTATATCTAAGTATCCGTTTTTGACTGTATGGTTTTGCTATTGAGACCTGAGAAACCAATTTCCGAGTTATGCTGTATTAGCTGTTAAATATGAGTTTGTTTTTTTTGTTAATTATTAAATTACCCTTTTGAGAATTGGCTTTACTTGAGTATTTGCGGTGTCGGTGAGTGAACCTAACGTAATATGACGTCACTATTTGACTTATTTTAAAACGTCAAATGACGGTAATAGTCCTGATTCCTCAATATTCATCTACTTTCTGATTCTCGTCCAGAATTTCTTTCCTCCAAAGCAATAAAAACTGAAAAGTTTGTCAATTAATAATTAAAATTATAAATTTATTTTCCGCCGTTGGGATCAAAGGCTTTTTTTTCTTGTGGGATATTTAGGAATGTTGTTACGGTTTATATAATAATAATAATAATAATAATATACTATCTAGAAACATAGAAGAGGTGAAAAATGTTATCCTATTTTAACTGGCATGTTTAATAAGCTAAAGAAATGGAATGAAATCATGAATGCTTACGTGAAGTGATTAATTGTTATGACAAGTAAACCACAAAAAAAATGCATGAGTTATTTAATTACTAATAAAATATTCTTAAATAATCATGTTATTCAGAATGACAACGCGACCTCTCACCATAAAAGTGATCCACTTCGCTTCCTGTCCTTTACTTTCGTGACCCAACATGGTCTCTGTGGGTATTTTTCCGTCAACTCTAAACGGAAAATACTAACATGTCAGGTTTAAAAATGGACAGGAGTTTAATTGTTTCTAAATTTAAATTGGTTAGGGGTTTATTTATCTCTATTCTTTAAATAATATTTTTTTAAAATTTTTTATTCATTATATTAATATTCTTTTTTTAATAAATTATTCAAATTTAAAAATATTATTTATTATGAATAATTTTCAAATATAATTTTTAAATATATATAAATAATAAATATTAAAATTCGGTTAGTACATTAATAATAATAATCCTATGATATACTATTAGTATTATGATCTAAATAATTTTCACAACAAAATAAAAAAAAATAATTTTCACAACAAAATAATCCTATGATATACTATTAGTATTATAGTAAAAAAATTTTGAGTAATAACAAATTTAATTTTTTTTATCTCTTTAAACTAAATTAATAATTCTATTTGATATCTTGACACTAAAATAAACTATGAGTAGGCTACTAATAGTCTAATACTAAATGAAATAAAACATAATATATATATATATATATATATATATATATATATATATATATATATATAGATATATAGCTACAGGAAATTCTTTAGCACTGAATCAAAGTATTCGGGAGGAACAGATTGTCCCAGCGCGATATTGTCAAGAATTTCTGACTATTGCATGGGATACGTAATAAAGCTAGTATATTTATTAAACCTGCACAAATCTAACTTCCGTTGCTATAGCTAGCCATATAGTTGTTAGGATCTCATATAGACCTTTATGACCCTGGCCTGTAAATGGACCTATTTTCACGCAATTCACAGGGTTCAACAAGCAATCGATATTTCACGATCAAGTATATATATATATATATATATATATATATATATATATATATATGTTTTATTTTATTTAGTATTAGTAGTCTACTCATGGTGTATTTTAGTGCAAAGATATCAGATAGAATTATTAATTTAGTTTAAAGAGAGAAAAATTCAAAAAAAAAATTATTATATATCAAATAATGTGTTTATTATTTTTTATTTTATTGTGAAAATTATCTAGATTATAATACTAATATTATATCATGGGATTATTATTATTATTAATGTATTAACCGTATTTTAATATTTATTATTTATATATTTAAAAATTATATTTGAAAATTATATTTGAGTATAATTCAAATAGATATATGTCAAAGCAAATATAGATGCACAATTAAACAATTATAAATGTAAAACCTACTCACAACTTGGTCCCATGAAAATGTAAGTTCCCACATCGGTTGGGGATGGGAACGAAGCATGCCCTATAAGGATGTGGATACCTCTCCATAGCATGACGTGTTTTGACGAGTGAGTGTGGGGGGTTTCAGCTATCATCCCTATCGTCAAAGGCAAAACCGTGAGGCCTTGTGTGCCAAAGCGGACAATATCGTGCTAGCAGGTGGTCTGGGCTGTTACAGATGGTATCAGAACCGGAGCCCGGATCGATGTGCCAGCGAGAGCGCTGGGCTCTCTTACGGGGTGGATTGTAAGGTCTC
Organism: Arachis ipaensis; assembly: GCF_059453495.1. NCBI lineage: Eukaryota > Viridiplantae > Streptophyta > Magnoliopsida > Fabales > Fabaceae > Arachis > Arachis ipaensis. Next base: position 831,395 of record NC_142443.1, on the reverse strand, counting down.
ACATCGGTTGGGGAGGGGAACGAAGCATGCCTTATAAGGATGTGGATACCTTTCCCTAACATGACGCATTTTGACGAGTGAGTGTTGGGGACTTCAGCTATCATCCCTATCGTCAAAGGCAAAACCGTGAGGCCTTGTGTGCCAAAGCGAACAATATTGTGCTAGCGGGTGATCTGGGCTGTTACAGAAAATACCTCTCCCTAGAATGGAATGAATGAGCGTAGAATTTGGATTGGAGCAGCGACAAAGTGGAGCTGGCAGGAATGGTTCAGCTCCAACGGCATCAACAACTCCAGTAGCAACCAAGGTTCACTCGAACGGCGACGCAACAGCCCTCTATTCACGGCGGTTCCTCTCACGCATCCTGTTTCTCTCTTCGAGCTCTCTTTTCTCTCTCAACAATGACGACAGCGACTTGGCATAGCGGCGGTTGAGGCTCAGTGGCAACGGAGACAAGGCACGGCGACTGTAGCAGTTCGACGATAGCGAGGCAGAACGACAACAGTCGTTCTTTCGCGTTTCCTCTCTCGCACTCGTCCCCTTTCTCAGACGCATCTCTCTCTGTTCTGGCCTCTGATGGCGACGTGACGGGACACGAAGGGCGAGCTCTAGGCCGGCGGTGACGAGGCATGGCTCTCTCTCCTCGCGTGGTGGCTCGGTGTGGACAGCTCTCTCCTTCCTCTCCCTTCTCTTCTCACGGTCTCCCCTCTTCTCTCTTTCTGTTTTCGTTCTTTCTTTTTCCTTCGAGTCTGTGTATGTGCTGTGAGAAAGTGGGTGTGAGGTGAGTGAGGGTGTGTGAGGCGGTGAGAGGTAAGTGAGGGTGGGGCTAGGGTTAGAGAAAGAAAAAAAATATCTAAGAGTGAGTTCCACCGTCTTATCTATTTGTTTATTTTTTCCTGTAATGGTAATTAGTGGCTAAGAGAAGGGGAGGTTGAATCTTAGCCCCTTTTTGCTGAGTGTTACTTTCTGCCATTTGAAATAGCTTCAGGAGATTTTTCTTCTTTTTGTCTCGTAACCAGTCAGGAGATGTTTTTTAATTTTATCTCCTATACAACAGAATTAGAAATAGAGTAGAAGAGAGAGAGAATCACACCAAGAAGTATCATGGTTCAGCTGCTAAGTGCAATGCAGTCTACATCCAGTCTCCATCACAATAATGATGGAATTTCATTATAATCATGCAGATTACAAACGCCAATTCTCCCTAGGAACTACCATTCCTATCCGGGACAAGTCCAGAATCTATCCCCAATCCTGAACTTGACTTGGTCACCTACCAAACTTTCAACTGCTAAGTGCTAAGTGCTAACCGAACTTGCAAAAAAATTTCCACAGAATTATGAAACACAACACAGATGTACAAAGGACCTCTAGGACATCTATGGCTTTTTCTTTAATTTTTGACACTCTGCCTTTTTTCTCTCACTGGCTTTTTCTTATAAACCTCACATTGTTTGCCTTTTTCACCATGAGACTCATACAGACAAAACTTAAAGAAAACACAAATAGAAAACATTGAAGGAAAAGAACTTCTATTAGCTTTGGGTAGTTATGAGAACTCTGTGCTTTCTCTCATTGTCTCAAGCCTTGGCCGTTCACCCTTATTATAGATTACAAGCCTCTCTACCCCATTTGATTATAGTTAGAAACTCTCAAAGGAATCAGGTACCATTTTAACAGACAACACTGTTTACAGACAGCTCATTGGCCTACTCCTTTACCTCACAAACACTAGACCCGATATCTCTTATGCTGGGGGACATTTGAGCCAATTTTTGGACTGTACAACCACTTCTCACCTACAGGCTGTTTTTTGCGTACTTCGATATTTAAAAGACTGACCTGCAACTAGTCTCTTCTTTTCCTCTACTTCTAATCTGCATCTCACTCGATTTGCCGACGCTGACTGGGCCACCTGTGCCGATACTCGTCGCTCTGTTTTCGGTTATTACTTCATGCTTGGAAACTCTCTCATTAGTTGGAAGAGTAAGAAGTAGACCACAGCTGCCAAGTCCTCTGAATATAGGTCTCTTGTTGTTGCCACTTGTGAAGCTAGTTGGTTATCTTTCTTAATGGATTTCATTGGTTTGTCGCTTCAAAAGTCTATCACTCTATTCTGTGACAACCAGTCAACCATTCACATTGCCAATAATCCCATCTTTCATGAAAGAACCAAACACATTGAAGTGGACTGCCACATTGTTCGTGAAAAGCATTTGTCTGGTCTCATTCATCTTATACCAGTTCGTTCCAAATATCAACTTGCTGATTTTTTTTATCAAAGCTCTGCCATCAGGTCCTTTTCTTGCTAATATTTTTAAGCTAGGATGGTTAGATTTACACAATTCTAACTTGTGGGAGGATGTTATCTAGATTATTTTATTTTATAATAATAGGCTTACCATTGTAATTATTTTTTAGTGAGAGTACATAAAGAGTACATAGTATATAAGATGTAATAACTCAACAAATATTTTCTAAGGGAATTTTTCATTCTATTCAACAATGAGAAGAACTTATTTTTCTCCCTCTCTTAATCACTTCTGGTTTATCAAACCATCAAGATCACAGTTTGAAGAGTTTAGGGCATGAGATTTTCTTCAGTAAACAAAAAATCAAGATGCAAGGCAAATTATACATTAATATCATACAAACATGACAGGAAAATATAATGACGGACAAAAAGTCTTCAGAAATTACAAGTTAAATGCAACGATTACTTGGACAAGATTATTTGTGTCTGCACCTTAGCTAGCGAGTTGAACCCCTTACTAATGGGATCGTACCAAACATTTTTTGGGAACAAACAGAGAGAAACTCACAGGGAATGTAACATATAATTGCGTTAAAATTATCTAGAGATGGAGGAGGACAATATTGATAGAAGCCATGCAGTTGGAACCTATTGAGTAAGTTGGGTGAAATTGAATTAATAATATGTAATTAAAGTTATATATTAAATAGTATTTTACTTTGTTAATTAGGTACTCTTTAAGTACTCTTGAAATATTCTGATGTACCTAAATTTTTAGATAGAGTATATTTATTAAAATAAGGGTGTATAATAATTTTGTATATATATGAATATTAATAACTAAGGAAATGAAACTTTTTATTTCTCAACTATTTTTTTCTCTCTTTTTTAGAACCTCCCTCTTATATAATGTTTGCTCCATTCTTTAACCACTCAACTCTACAAGTTTAGAACAAGTTAAGGGGCACAAATATAATAAACCAACATTTAACTATTTAAAATAAAAAAATAAAATCGTAACTAAATTAAATAATTATGAAGTACTAAATAGATAACGATCAACCAAATAATCTAATGTCATTTTATTTATTTTCAAAATCATTACACATAATTATGAAAATGGAGGCTAGACTCCTTAAACTTGATCATGGGCGCGGGAGAAGGAGCCGGAGTTCGTGTATGCGGACAACATATCCAGAAGCCACTGAGGTGGATTGGAGACAGAGCGGGAGATGGAAGAAGATAACATAGATAGAAGCCATGCAGTTGGAACCTGTTGAGTAAGTTGGGTGAGGTTGGATTGATGATATGTAATTAAAGTTATATATTAAATAGTATTTTACTTTATTAATTAGGTACTCTTTAGGTACTCTTGAAAGGTAACCACTAAATAAAGATCTTTATTTCATCTTTTGCTAAAGATGTTTTCATGTTGTGTTTTAATTAGTTTCTTTATAATTTATTCGGTATTTATCATCACATATTATTAAATTTTTTAAAATATTTTTTTTCAAAAACAATAAAAAGCATTTAATTTGGAATAAAACCAAAAAGGTAATAGAGTAACTATTAGATTTTTTTAAAAAAATTATTTATATAAAAAATATATCACATTCATCAATATATATATATATATATATAAAACAAGCTCAAGTCTCTTAAAATTTTTATAAATAAAAAAATAATTAATTTATATTCGTACAATATATAAAATAATTACTATATTATTATTAGATTATAGATTAAAATTCACTAATTTAAATTTTCTTTTCATTTTTAATATAAGCATTAGAAATAAATAAAATTTTTATAACTAAATGTAGTGTAACAAAATATATATAATATTAATTAATTCTTAAAAAATTTTAAAAAAATAATTTCTTTCATTTTAGTAAAATAATTATTTATTAAAGTAGACAAATTAATTATTTTCTTCTCATATACAGTTTTTTTAAGATATAAAAGTAATTAATTAGGACATTGGTTAAGATAATTAAAGTCACTATTTTATTAAATTTTTAATTTAAAGAGAAATCCTAGTTAATTTTGGTATAGAAATTTCGAATTTGAAAACATTGATAAAAATTATGTTGAATTTTGATTTATTTGATTCTCATTTAAATTAATCACTATATAAGTTAAAGTTCTATTTTGAAGTTATATTCGAGCTTCGATTTGATTTTTAAAGTTTCAATTTACTTAGTTTGATTTTTTAACTTAGGTATCCGTGACTCATATTAGGGTTTTAAATGTTTAGTTGAAAAAAAATTAAGGTAAAAAAAATTTCAATTGTCACATCAAATAGTCGCTAGAACGTATAATGTAGCAGTCGTTAGTCCATCTCAGCATGTCGTTAACGATTTTATGAGACAATGACAAAAATAAGATCAGGAACCAATGTGAGTCATAATTATTAAGTTGAGAGACTAAATTGAGTAAATCGAAATTTTTGAAATTAGATTGAAATACGAATATAATTTCAGAAACCAATAAGTATTATTTCTTTGTTGACAATTAAGTTGTTTTAATGATAATTAAGATCTAATAATGGTTTATAATATAAAAAAAAGCATTCTTTTTCAAGAATGAACTTGTAGTAGTAGTTAGGGGTGTTCATAGATTAGATCATATCTATAAATCCACAGTATTTATCCGTATCTGATCTGTAATTTGTGGATATGATCTGAACTGTAAGATGATCGAATTGGATCGAATTGGATCTACACTCTAATAAGACAGAAGTAAATATGTTTAAAAAAGTAAACAACAAAAATTATTGACTTTTTTTATAAAAATAAAATTTTTAATATTTTTTATTTTATGGATATATTTGATATCTGATCCAAACATAAAAAGTGCGAATATCGAATTGATCTAATGAGTTTAGTGCGGATTGGATCGAAATTTTAGCCATATCCAATCTGTGAACACCCCCTAACAATAATAACTAAAAAATTATAATGATTATATTTTTAACTAAGAAGAAGTGCCAAAAAAAAGTACTAAATACAAGAACATTTAATTAAATATTAAAAGAAAATTTTACTTTAAAGCAGTTGGACTTTTTTTGGTCATATATATATATATATATATATATATATATATATATATATATAATTGTTTTATATATCATATAAATATAAACATTTTTTCTGGGAGTCTAGGAAATGTTTTGTAAGCCTTTAACCTTGTTATCGATTTTTGTAGTGTTAGCCCTTATATTATCAATTTGATTCATATATAATTCAGATGATAAATTATTTGGTGACGTGCTTCTTTTTTTACTGTGACATACTTATTTATTTATTTATTTATTTATTATTATTATTATTATTATTATTATTATTATTATTATTATTATTATTATTATTATTTTGTACATTAAAAAATAACAGGCCAAATTATTGCCATAACATAATAGAAGTATGGAAGTTTATCATTCTTCTCTAATGGAGAAAACAAAATTCTTTTTAATAGTTTATTTACGTTTAGTAGAATAAAAATAAATTTTATTAGAAGAAATTTTAGTACAAGTTTAATATTTTTATTCATCATAAAATATTTATAAAATTACTCGTAGATAAATAAAAAAAAGAAAAAAAGCATGATTTTTAATTTTATTTTTAAATAAACTTTATTTTTAATTTTAAAATAAATTTTAATTTGATTTTTTAATAATATTAATTTTTTACCATATATAATTATTCAATTATTTTTTAATCATATATAAATAAATTACTCTTAATAAGACTTTTTTGTGTTATTCAATTATTTTTTTAAAAATAATTAATTATTAAAATAATTAAATTTTTCACAACAAAAATAATTGAAAAATTATGAACTAAAAAAATTAACCATCATGATAATTTTTTGTATTTTTATTTATATTTTAATTATAAACATAAATATAATTTGATTATATTATTTATGAAATGTGACTATAGATGTAGATAAAATTTAGTTATATTACTTATATATAGTTTCATTGTATTGTATTGCTTATAAAGTTAGATTATAATTATGATAATAGAATTGTTCTGGTATTTTTATATGTGTGACTAATTGATGGTGTTAAAACATTACTCTTAATTATAAATAAGGTTTATAATTTAAAAAATCAAAAGCTTAATTAAAAAGATACGAAAAAGATGATGTTAAAATTTTCTAACTCTTTAAAATAAAAATATTCAAAATTCAATTAAAAATTATTTAAAATATAAACTCAATAAAAATTTATATTCAATGTGTTTTGTATTAAATATATTTAATAACCTATTATATCATAGGGTAATGCTAGGTAGACAAAAAAAACAGCCAGAACTTGCCTTATTTAATATTAATTAATTGTCACAACAATTAATGAATGCTAAATAAGACAAGTTATTGGTTAAAATTAGCTTTTATAATGTTAATTTTCTAATAACACTTTATTAGAAAAAAATCATTTTTTCAGAATTTTTTAAAAACTAATTAATATTATATATATTTTGTTACACTATATGTTGTTATAAAAAAATTATTTATTTCTAATGCTTATATTAAAAATAAAAACAAAATTTAAATTAGTAAATTTTAATCTATAATATAATAATAATATAGTAATTTTTTTATATATTATACAAATATAAATTAATTATTTTTTTATTTGTAAAAATTTTAAGAGCTTGTGTTATATATATATTGATGAATGTGATATATTTTTTTATATAAATAATTTTAAAAAAATTTAATAGTTAATTTATTATCTTTTTTATTTTAGTCTAAATTAAATATTTTTTATTATTTTTGGAAAAAAAATCTTTTGAAGAATTTAATAACATGTGATGAGGAACACCGAATAAATTATACAGAAACCAATTAAAACACAACATAAAAATATCTTTAACAAAAGATGAAATAGACATCTTTATCCGAATGGTCAATACTCTGATATATATAGATGGTTAGATAGAATGTGTTTATTAAAATAAGAGTGTATAATACTTTGTATATACATGGATAATAATAATAATAATAAAGCCAATAAAATTTTTCATCCCTCAACTATTTTTTTACTCTTTTTTTCAAAACATTCCTCTTATATAATGGTTACTCCACTCTTTAACCACTCAACTCTACAAGTTTAGAACAAATAAGGGGCACAATTTCAATTGCGCCTTACCCAATGTTGCCTTTGGAGCTGGCTGAACTTAAAGTTCAATTGGAGGAGTTCATGAGTAAGAACTTCATTCGTCCCATCATTTCTTTGTAGAGAGCACCGGTGTTGTTGGTGAAAAAGAAAGATGAAAGTATGATTCTGTGCGTAGATTACAGGCATTTGATGAGTTGATTTATTTTTCTTATCCAAATATTTTGAAAAATATGTTTTCAAATGATTTTTTTAAAGTAAGAACTATACTGGCTCTAACATTGGACATTGTTAAAGAGGTCAACAACCATCTAATGACTATTATTTTTGGAGAAAAAAAATATTTTAGTTCAGATTCAATTTGTATGGATGAAGGAAATATGGAGAGTCAACTAGATCTCTATGGTCCTGAATTATTAAATAGCATAAATTATTTTGGTTTGCCTCCACTTAAATTAATACTCAAGATTGGTGTTCCAATTATGTAACCTGCATTTTGCAGGTTACTAATTTTAACAGATCCATATATGTAAAATACACCCCAAATCACAATATACTTGCATATCTTCATCATGACTTCCATTCTTAAATTAATTTCCGTCCAAACAATCCTTACATCTTTTTTTTAAAAAAAAATTTTCTTTAAAAAAGATATTTTTCATATAAAAACTAAACAAAGAATTATTTTTATCTTATTTTACACAAATATAATTAATAGATAAAATGATCCTTTTACATGAGATATCTAAATATAAAATCACTATTACTTTTATAAAAAAAAAATCGAGAATAGCGCCCAAACAAGTTATTTATCTCATGTTGGATTATACTTACCCAAACCAATTTTTACATATGACCAACTATATGTGGCACTTTCAAGAGTTAAGAGTAATAACGATTTAAAAATTTTATTCATGAATCACGCAGGAACGTTTGCAAATTCAAACATCAATATTATTTATGGAGAAGTCTTTAAAAAGATATGATTCTAATATAAATATTTTAATTTTATTTTAAAGAAGAGTGCTAGGGGCCAGTAACTTTTGTGATTTGTAGCTATCAAGTAGCCATTAATGATAATTTTAATGGTGTGAGATTGGTGTGAGATTTCATCCAATGGCTCATTTTTCTTTGCTGGTTATATGTTGGTCAGAATTTAATAAAGTTGCTGGTCCCTAAAATTTTTATATTTTAAATTGTGTATTAAAATTAATAAATAATTATTTCATTTTAAAAGAATATAAAATGTTGATTACTTACTATTCTCAAATTAAACTTTAATTTTGATAATAATTTTATAAATTTTTTGAGATAGTAATTATTTTCTTAAAATATTCAAAAGTATAAATATTTTTTCTATTTTTGTAAATTTTTTCGTGCAAAATATGGGTTCATATGAGATTTTATCTTTGTATATTAGATTATAAGTAGTAAAATTTTTAAAGATGATTTAAACTATATATTATATGTTGCTATGAATATTTACAAAATGTTAATGATATTTTATTTTTATATAATTAAAATAATATTTTTTTTATAAAACGTCAGTGACGTTTTGTTTTTTACTGATTAAAAAATATTTTTTTTAAAAAACATCACTGACATTTTAATATTTTATACTATCATTGTAACAATATAAAATATTAAAATAATCAAATATTATTATATTTCATTCTAAAATTATTTACATCTAAAAATTTTAACCGGTTCATACACTAGTTTTAATAATAAAAAGAACGCGGGAAAAAGTCAGAAGACAAAGTGAAGGCTTCCGATTGATCGAACGGCTTAGAAAATCACACGTGTATGACGCACGTGCATGTCACTTGCACTGAGACTGAGACTCTTGTTTCTCTTGCAATTATGAGTGTCTTCTCCCATCAATCATCATGCTTTCGTCCAGCTGAAAGTGATGCTCTTCTCTCTCTCTCCGAGATAAGTCTCAATGTAGTCCCTGAAGTTGCACTCGAGCCTCATAGTAGTCCCTGAACTTAAAAGTTCCTCAGAGTCATCCCCAAACTTGCACTTCGGGACTCAAAGTGGTCCTTCCGGCAATTTCAGCACACGTGGCGCAACCAGAAAGCTTAGCTGGCAGCGTTGGTGACACGTGGGACTCACAACGGCTAGCTGATGTGGCAGAGTAAACTCTTCCGACTCAATTTGGTCCCTCATGTGAAGTTAAAACCCTAATCCCCTCTTTTGAAGGCCACATTGTTCACTCTGCTGTCTCCTCGTCGGTGCTGTGTTCTTCTGTTCTCCCTCTCTGAAGCCCGAAGGTTATGGCTAGCACGAGCAATGCAGCTGGGAGCTCGAACAACCCACGATCGTTAGAAGCATCATGAGGAGAATGAACAGAAACAGAGAAGCTCATTTGCCAAAAATAAAAAAAAAATCATGGGAAGCCTGGTTTCTCTAAAAGAGGTAAGCCAAAAATGAAAAAAAATGTGGTTTCTCTATTTTTTTTTTATATTGTTGTTAATCTAATATTCACAAAAGTTCAGGCCGTTTTTTTCGATTGTAATTAGTGGGTATGAACGCCTCTGTTCTGTTCTCTGTGCTAGGGTTTGATCACTACTGGCTTTCGTAGTGGTTTGGCCAAGAAAATTGTAGAGTAGGAGTGTTTCTTATGTTTTGATGATATGAAAATATGTTCTTTATGTGTTAGGGTTTACTGCTCTTAGTGGAGGAGTTTCCAAACTGTTAATGTGTTTCAGAACAATGACTCTGATCAATGAATTTGTTAAACAAAGTTTGCATGATCACAGTAGAAGTAAAGATCTTTTGGGAGTTAAAATTTTTTGTAACTCTGATAATGGATTCTGAATTTGACTGATTTACCTAATTGCTTTTCTTTGTATTGGGTTGGTTTAGTTAAACTGAATGTAATATGTAATGCTGTTTAGTTAAACTCAGTGTGTGATCATAAAGGATTCTTGCATACATAAGTTAGAGTAATATAAAGTAAGTTTTGCAATTGCTAATGAAGATAACTTAGCTATTGGAATAGTCAAATTGTTTGATAAATTTGGTCTGGACTAGTGGATTAGTTGTGGAAAAAGGTATGTAAATTTGAATGGTTTGATCCACCAAGATTGAAGTTAGTGTCTAGAGAACTGCTATCCTTAGTTACACCAAAATAATGTTCTTGATTTCACACTTTCTTATGTTCACATGACACAAATCATTAGCAACATGATCAAAATAAAGGTGAAATATCATATAATTTAACAGTTAACAACTAACAAAGTTAGGCACTCTATTCAATACCCCGGTCCACAATAACCTTTTTTAATAAAAATTTTGAAAAAGAAAATCAAAAATAATAGAAGACTTAACTTATATTGTTAATTTGAATATAGTGACAATATAGCACAGTGAAATATTAGAGGGAGAAGGAGAAGTAGAAAAGCAAGGAAGTGGTTCTTTTGTTGCCAACTGTCAAGTAATGAAAAGGAGAGAGTGAGAGTGATGATGAAAATGGTAGAAGAAGATTAGGACTGAATCAATGCTATAATATGAAGAAGATAACAGATGCCATTTAATGAGCTTTCATTAACTACTATTTACCATTACTATTTCTAGATAGTTTTTCTTGTTTCATCTCCACCTTCAGTGTTGTATATTATTTTATTGTTTTTTAACCTCTCTAGTTAGTGATTACTTTAGCTCCAAATTTGGCAGATTTTCTTTATTTCTGTGTGCCTTTTTTTGTTGGTAGTAAGTTGTAGTTGTATATATATATTTTTCTCAGTTGCAAAAGAAAAAAAAAGGGTATTGGTCTTGGGTTTTGTGGGAAACTACACGGAGAGTGAAGTTTGGTGCCTGTCCTTGTGATTTATTTGCCAGTTTGATTTAAGGCACATATTGCTTATTATATATGGTGAATTAATCCTAGACTGATTATATGATGTTAATACACTGGGCTGCTGTCTATATATGCAGAATTAATCTTGAACTGATTATATGCTGCATAATATTCTGTCAATCTATTATTACTCATTTATCCTGTTCTACATAATATTCTGTAACAGTGCTGTGTAGAGACTAGTTTGATGTCACTTACATAAGTCTAGGGACTAGTTTGATGTCACTTGAACAAGTCTAGGGACTATTTTGATGTCACTTATATAACTGTAGGGACAGTTTTGCTGCCCGAAAATAACTATCTGACCCCTTCCTTGGTATCTAAAACAGGGCCTTATAAATACAGTTAAGGAGGTTTTTCCAGATGTCCATCACAGATTCTGTGTTTGGCATCTGTGGAAGAACTTCAATAAGCAATGGAAGGATCTCCAGCTTAGAGGGCTACTTTGGGATTGTGCAAGATGTACTAGCCAAGATGGCTTCCTTGATATCATCAAAAAGATTGAAAGGGTTAATAAGGAAGCCTGGGAGTATTTGAACAAGTGGCCCTATGCAAGGTGCAACACAGGAAACTGCTACAAGGCTTGCAAATTTCATGAAGTTTGTACCCAACCCTGGATTCAAGGCACCCAGACACAAAAATGAAGATTAGGATGATTATGTTTAGGAAAAGCAGGCTATTTTTTTGTATCTATTTTGTTGATGTTGTTTACAATGCCTAAAACATTGTCCCAGTGTTCGGGATTTTAGTATTTGAATTTTATCAAGTCAATATGTCAACAACTTTGATATACTTGGTGGTTTGGCTCTATAATGTCTTTTTTGAATCAAACATTACCAATATGAATTATGAATTATGACTTTATTGAATTGAGTTTTCTCAACTTTTTGTTTATATCTTATCCTCTGTTACAGACTTAAAAGTAGTTCAAATCCTGTCCATTTCTATTTCATTGAAAAGAAGTCCAGAAATAAAAGTATGCATATAATCAAATACTTTAATTTCCATTTCTTTCAAACAAAAGGATAGGAATAAGTACATGAACAAGGAATGCATATAACATGCATGTCATTTGTTTTTTGCTAGATACAGTTGACCCTGCTGTCTATCCAGCTTTAATACAAGAACACCAATTACAATCAGCAGCATGAACACAAACATCAAAATTTTCCCTATTTTTAGAACCCTAATTTCAGCTTCTAATTTACCAAATTTCTAAGCCATCTTCATCTTCCATTCTTCATCATCAACTGAATGTCTTGTTCTATCATCACATGGCATGGCATCTTCCAAAATTTTATCAACCCACATAAACAATCCACACCATTTCTTACCCACAGTCTGCATATCAAAGAAAATTCAATCAGCAAAATTTATATCCATAAATACAGCAATCAACAACAATAATACTTACATTGTAGTTCGGGCAACCCAGGAACGGTCTCCCTGGATTAGAATCCATCCCTGACCACCGCAGCACCGGTCTCGACCCGCAAGCACACCATTCTGGCAAACGAGCTTCTCTATTTCTGTTCATTCTCCTCATGATGCTTCCAAACGATTGTGGGTTGTTCGAGCTCCCAACTGCATTGCTCGTGCTAGCCATAACCTTCGTCTTCTTCTTGTTCTTCAAGAATCACTGTTCAAGCTGAACCACAGATCTTGAAAGCAATCCATGTAATATCTCTTCTCTTCTCTGCCATAGTGCTTTGTGTTCCTTTTCTTGCTTAAGTTGCTTTTTTTTTCAGCTTTCTACATTTCTTCAAACGGTAATCACTTCCTTTTTCAGTTAGGAACAGCTAACACTATTTTCGGTTCTTTCTCTTTCTCCTTCATTTATTTAGTAATCTCTTCTATTTGGATTTAGGAATCTTGAAATGCGCATTAAACTGCTCTCAACTATATTATTTGTTGTGCGTCTCATGTGTTGAATTCAGAGAACCTCTCGGGCTTGAAGAATCCAAAGAGGATTTTAGCTGAATTCGGTGAGGGTTGTGTAGTGATAGGAACAGGATTATAGTTGAGGGTAGTAAATGGAGGAAATGAACAATAGAGGGGAATTTGTAGCAAAGTCTTCATTAAGGTCAGCTGCGAGTCTTAAATCAACATTATCTGGAAGATCATCCCCGCGAAATTCCCCAATCTTTCGGCGGCTAAATTCCAGCCGGACACCAAGAAGGGATGGGAGGACTAGTGTAGGTGCTGCATTGTGGTTGCGGAGCAATCGCGTCCTCTTGTGGTTGCTTCTCATTACCCTCTGGGCTTACCTTGGATTTTTTGTTCAGTCCAGATGGGCTCACAGCAATAAGAAGGAGGAATTTTCAGGCTTTGGAGGCAGGTCACATGATATTGATTCAGATGCTGAGCAGAGTCAGCGTAGAGATTTGATTGCTACCGATAATTCCATATCTGCCATGAATGAGACATTTAGATATGAAGAATGGAATGATAAATCAGTAAATGTAGCTTTGGCCAAGAAAGAAGAGGGTCGTAAGACAAACTCGAAGAAGAAGAGCAAACGACCAGCATGATCTTCAAGAGGTAAAGCTCGAGGTAGGAGAAAAACGATCTTCAAGAGGTAAAGCTCGAGGTAGGAGAAAAACAAAATCAGAAGTTGAGAATAATTGGAAATATTGGGTTGGAACTTGATGAAAATGGAAAATGTTGGATGTGAGTATGTCTGTATTTTTTCTCTGGTTGTAAGGGTGACAGGGCATATATACCTTTTAATGGTGACAGAGCACAGATATCTTCTAACGGTGACAGGGTACAGACACCCTCTAATGGTGATAGGACACGGATTTTCTCTAATGATATTAAGGCGCAACAGAGAGACTATGCCTGTGTTAGCTACCGAACACGTCGGGTTGGGTTGATAACCGACAGATTAGACTCGTCAGCCACTAGGACAGACATGCATCATATGCATCTATATGTTTGTTTGGTGTGTATTGTTTAGAATGCTTAATTGATTGCATCACTATTTGCTACTTGTTTATCTGCTGTATATGCTTTCTACCTGTGATTTTCTTGTATGTAATAATTGTGTTTGTAATAACTATTTTTCGGTGGCGGTTAGGAGGTTCGGAAAAGTTGGATTGGGAAGTTTTAGATAGAGTGAAGACCCGTACCTAGTTGCCTATTTTATTTTATGGTTTAGTTATGTTTATAAGCTTTAATTATATGTCGGAAGTTCTAGGATTGCCTTTGACTTTCCCAAGACATTATATGTTAGATATGTGGGCACTGTTACCATGCTGAGAACCTCCGATTCTCACCCCATACGATATTTGTGGTTTTCAGATGCAGGACGTGAGGCTCATCGCTGAGGCATGCTGAAAGCTTCTGATTAGCGAAGATCCTTATCCTTTGGGGCTTTATTTTGGTTATATGTATTTATATAGATACTTATTATCTTCGCTTATTATATATGTGATGTATTAACTTCCTTTTAGTGGCTACTTTGAAGAAATAGGTTCTGTAATTATGTATGTATCTATATGTGCTCGGGCCGGTTTATCTTCACGAGCCGAGTCTTGAGTTTTGTTATATGTATTTTGGAACTCTTGGTATATAATCTTGTTAGCTTGCTCTATCCTGCTTCGTTTATCTTATCGCTTTGGGAGTGTTGCGCTTTTCAATTTAACGATTTTATTTTACCCTTTTCTTCAAAAGTTCCTAGTTAAATATCTTTTTTTACTATTACTATATATATATTTTTACTTTTAGAGGTCGTAGTATCTCACCACCTCAGTACTTAAGCATAAGTTCATACGCATAACATTCATAGTTAGGTAAGGTACACATAACAACCAAAATTTCATATTAATAACATCCATAATTTCATACTCATAACATTCATAATTTCATACTCATAATATCCATAATTAATACATTTTTATAATTAATATTACTAAATTTTAAACTATGTGTCTTGTTATATATTTCAAATTATCTTACATGTACACCAAAGAGTCATAATTTTAATATTTTTTATTTATTATTTATACATATGCTTATTTATTGATTTTAATATGATGAGTTAATAATTATTTTTAAAATTTTATTTCTTACTTTTTGTTTATATTTTATTTTTTATTTTTTATTTTATAATAGTCTATATGTAAAATATGAGTTGTATAATAGAAGTTGTTAAATTCTCTAATTTAATATCCATATTTTTATACGTATAATATTTATATTTTATATACATGATATCTATGATTTTAGGTGATTTTCGGGTAGATTTGGTAGAATCTTGTTCAGAGACGAAGAAAGGATAGCAGATGCTATCAATCATGACCTCAGTGCATTCTAAAGAGCATATCTTGAGCTACAGAGGTTCAATTGGCGCGGTCTCAACGGCGTTGAAAAGCTAACTTTCAGAACTTTCTAGCAATATATGATAGTCTATACTTATCTTCCAGACTCATGCCCAAAATGAGCGTTGAACGTCTACCTCTAGAGTTCAACGCCCAAGAAGAACCAGCCTCCAGCGTTGGACGCCCAAAACTGGTGTTCAACACCAGCTAGGGAGCAGAGGGCAGCGAGTTCATCCCCTAATGAGCGTTCAACGGCCATTTTCCAAGTTGGACGCCAAGCCTCGAATGAAGCACATGACCAAAGGATTTTAGCACTCTTTAGCTTACCTAATTTTATCTTTGTACTTTTTAAATTAAAATTAACATCTTTTATGGTTAGCATCTCCTATTTAAACAGGAAATCACTAAGGTTACGGGCACACACAGAACATTATTTTCAGATATTAGTTTTCTCTGTAAATTATGAGTAACTAAACCTTTTGGTTAAGGTTAGGAGCTCTGCTTATCTTTATGGATTAATATCATTACTATTCTATTTTAATATACGTTTAATTCAGTTCTAAGGTTTGTTTTCGTTCTTCATCCAAATGAGACTGGGTATGTCCCTTTCTCTACATAAGTTCCTGTGATACTGGGAAAAGGTCACTTGAGCTACAGCTTGAAAACATTCCTCCTAAATCAACAAGTTATCTGGCTAATTGGGATACGTGACATATAATCGGGTTAGTTATTGGTAATTGAGATTTTTGTGGCGCTAAACTAGTTTTTTGAACTTCACCTTCTGATCCGAAAGATCTGACCTTATCTGTGGCGTTTTGAGTAGGATTGGAGGAGATTAATTCACTGAACGGACAGATTTTAATCACTTACAGTTTGCCATAGAATGAATCATTCATTATTAAAATAATTGGTAAGAAATATTAATCCGGATGGGTAAATATCTCCGAGACCTTATCTATTCTCTCATTACTGTTTCTACACCAATTCTTTATTACTTTCTTTATTATTGTGTTTCATGCAAATTCAACAAACAACCACTCTTTTTCTATTTGCCTGACTAAGTCCAGCAAAATAGTTATTATTTGCTCAATCCAATAATTTTTGTGGGATCGACCCTCACTCACTTGAAGTATTACTTAGACGACTTAGTGCATTTGTCGAAGAAATTGTGTGAGTTAAATTTCGCACACTAAATTTTTAGTGCAGCCGAAAGTGTGACATTCTGATAATAAAAATATTACAAATTAATTTTTACAACTAAATTAATCTAATATAACTAGATTCTGTTATTAGATTTTATTAATATATATTTGTATATAAAATATTCTTAAATATTTAAAAACATGTCAAAAGTAATTAGACGTGAAAAGAAAGTGGTGTTATAAATAGAATTGGGAACCACTATTAATAAATCCTAATAGAAAATAGATACTGGTTTAAACAGAAGACAAAAGTCAGAGCTAGGGGACCCGGGGTCAAATCCAAAATCAAGGCTTCCAATTGATCGAACGGTTTAGAAAATCACACGTGTATGCCGCACGTGCATATCACTTGCATTGAGACTGAGACTCTTGTTTGTCTTGCAATTCTGGGAGTCTTCTCTCTAATCAATCATCGTGCTTTCGTCCCGCTGAAAATGATGCTCTTCTCTCTCTCTCCCTCTCTCTCAAGTTGAGAGTAATTGCAATCCAGAAGCGCAGATTCATTCACACTCTGTTGGTAATAATAAGTGTAAGCGATGAAGTAGCTTCGTGTTCTTCTTGTTCTTCAAGAATCACTTTTCAAGCTGAACCACAGATCTTGAAAGCAATCCATGTAATATCTCTTCTCTTCTCTGCCATAGCGCTTTGTGTTCCTTTTCTTGCTTAAGTAGCTTTTTTTCACCTTTCTACATTTCTTCAAACGGTAATCACTTCCTTTTTCAGCTAGGAACAGCTAACACTATTTTCGGTTCTTTCTCTTTCTCCTTCATTTATGATTTAGGAATCTTGAAATGCGCATTAAACTGCTCTCAACTATATTATTTGTTGTGCGTCTCATGTGTTGAAGAATCCAAAGAGGATTTTAGCTGAATTCGGGTGAGGGTTGTGTAGTGATAGGAACAGGATTATAGTTGAAGGTAGTAAATGGAGGAAATGAACAATAGAGGGGAATTTGTAGCAAAGTCTTCATTAAGGTCAGCTGCGAGTCTTAAATCAACATTATCTGGAAGATCATCCCCGCGAAATTCCCCAATCTTTCGGCGGCTAAATTCCAGCCGGACACCAAGAAGGGATGGGAGGACTAGTGTAGGTGCTGCATTGTGGTTGCGGAGCAATCGTGTGCTCTTGTGGTTGCTTCTCATTACCCTCTGGGCTTACCTTGGATTTTTTGTTCAGTCCAGATGGGCTCATAGCGATAAGAAGGAGGAATTTTCAGGCTTTGGAGGCAGGTCACATGATATTGATTCAGATGCTGAGCAGAGTCAGCGTAGAGATTTGATTGCTACAGATAATTCCATATCTGCTGTGAATGAGACATTTAGAAATGAAGAATGGAATGATAAATCAGTAAATGTAGCTTTGGCCAAGAAAGAAGAGGGTAGTGCTCCCTCTGGTCGTAAGACAAACTCGAAGAAGAAGAGCAAACGACCAGCACGATCTTCAAGAGGTAAAGCTCGAGGTAGGAGAAAAACAAAATCAGAAGTTGAGAATAAAGATGTAGAAGAGCAGGAAGCAGAAATTCCCAACACAAACAGTACATATGGATTGCTTGTTGGTCCATTTGGCTCAATAGAGGATAGGATCCTAGAATGGAGTCCTGAGAAGAGATCTGGGACATGTAACAGGAAGGGGGACTTTGCACGTCTTGTTTGGTCCAGAAGATTCATCTTGATATTCCATGAGCTTTCCATGACTGGAGCACCACTTTCAATGATGGAGTTGGCAACAGAACTTCTGAGCTGTGGAGCCACTGTTTCAGCAGTTGTGCTTAGCAAGAAGGGTGGTTTGATGCCAGAACTTACCAGAAGACGAATCAAGGTGCTTGAGGACAAAGCGGATTTCAGCTTTAAAACTGCAATGAAGGCTGATCTTGTCATTGCTGGATCAGCTGTGTGCGCATCATGGATTGGTACGAATGGATTATTGTGTGTGCATTATAATTTCTCATGTTTATGTTCATAATTCCTCACTTAGATTATAATTCTCCTCTTCTCCTCTTCTTTACAAACTTAATTGAAAACGTTTATCTTCATAATTGCTTCCAGAACAATATATTGAGCATTTTCCTGCCGGTGCAAGCCAAGTTGCCTGGTGGATTATGGAAAATCGACGAGAGTACTTTGATCGCTCAAAAGATGTCTTGAACAGAGTAAAGATGTTGGTTTTCCTTTCTGAATCACAATCTAAACAATGGCAAAAGTGGTGTGAAGAAGAAAGCATAAAGCTTAGATACCACCCTGAACTAGTTCCATTATCTGTTAATGATGAACTGGCATTTGTAGCTGGCCTTCCTTCTACACTGAACACTCCTTCATTCAGTACTGAGAAGATGACTGAAAAAAGGCAGCTTTTGCGAGATTTAGTCCGAAAAGAAATGGGCTTGACTGAAAATGATATGCTTGTGATATCTCTAAGTAGCATCAACCCTGGGAAGGGCCAACTATTACTTCTTGAATCAGCAATCTCTGTAATAGAGGAACCGAGACAATTGCCAGATGATAAGAAGATGAGAAAACTGAATATAAGAGAAGGCCTATCAACCCTGGCTCGAAGACGTCGTATCAGAAAAATGTTACCGCCGTTGAAGGATGGCGATGCGGTTCTGAAAGGTGCCTCCAAAAATTCTTTAAACAGGTTGCTGAATCTCAAAATAAAGTTCTACCACTTATGGCTGTGTATTTGTATTCATTTGTACTAATTATGTAAATCTTGACTTCCTCAGAAAACAGGTTTTGTCCAGCAACCAAGGAACAATGGAACAATCTCTCAAAGTTCTTATTGGTTCTGTTGGATCCAAGAGTAACAAGGCTGATTATGTTAAAGGTCTTTTAAATTTCTTACAACAGCATCCGAACTCCTCCAAATCAGTTTTATGGACTCCAGCCACAACACGTGTTGCTTCGCTTTACTCTGCTGCTGATGTTTATGTCATAAACGCTCAGGTAGTTATGTTTAAATTATTTAACTTATAAAAATAGGTAATGCTAAGTGCATTTTTGTGCCACTAGGTGTATTTTTGTGCAATTGTATAAATACACTTGATTATTGGCCTAAATACAAGAACTATCTCCCCAAGAATTCACCTTCTTGATGGAATTACAGAAATATCAAATATGCTTTGATGTGTGAAGCTGTGGCTAATTGCTAAACTTGTGTATAGGGCCTGGGAGAAACATTTGGACGGGTGACTATAGAAGCGATGGCGTTTGGGCTTCCGGTATGATTGCCACTTGCTTTTACCTGCTTTATCAAGATTAAAAAGCTTAGGTGCTTTAAAATCAGTGTGATAAACTGTTTTATTGACTTTTGTGGAGTAGGTTCTGGGAACAGATGCTGGGGGAACAAAGGAGATCGTCGAGAACAATGTTACAGGTCTTCTTCATCCCATTGGACACCAAGGGAATCAAGTCCTTGCACAGAATCTCCAGTTTTTACTCAAAAACCAGTTGGCAAGGAAGCAAATGGGGATAGAAGGAAGAAAGAAGGTGCAGAGCATGTATATGAAGCAGCACATGTATAAGAAATTTGTAGAGGTTATTGTGCGGTGCATGAGAAGCAAGTAAACAAAATAATAACTTCGTGGCTCTTGCATTACTCTTAAATTCTTTCATTGGATTCGCATTACATAATCCTCAGTCTTCTCTGTATGAAGTGCCATTCTCGTGCTCAATCTATGAGAAAACATTACCAGCTCCCAAATTTTCTTTTATTGGTAAATAAATGCTCTTATGCAATTCTGGAAATCAGAATTCACTGGTGTTTGACGTCTGAGTGTGATGTCTTCAAAAATTTTTAATGCAAATTAATACAGATTTTTTCATTGTCGTTTATCATTGGCAGCACCCTTTTGTCATTGGTTTGCCATTGGTCAAGCCGCACCCAGATAAATGATGTGTGATAAATACAAAAGAATATAATATTCCAATCCTTAGCCCTTTGGGACTTTGGGTTACTATAAACATAGTAGCAACTTTTAACATGAAGCGATTTATACTTTTAACTCTGTTTATACAAAAATTTAGTCACCGTGTGTGTTATTATTTCACATATTTTCAATGTGACACATAACATGATTATTATTAAACACGTAAATGGCATTCAATTCGTAAATTGCAAGTTCGGGGGTTGGCTGAAGCAGTGGCTTTAGCAAACCCAACATATGCTGTAGCCATATACAACATCATCCCTGGACTTGCTTTGCTCTTAGCCATTTCGTTTAGGTATCTCCATACTCACTACTCACTAGTTCCGTTCCGTTTATCATATCTATGATTCTCTACCGTTATGTACGTATGTATGTATCTTCACTTTTCAGATTGGAAAGTGGCAACCTGGGAACATCAGCAGGGAAAGCCAAGGTTCTTGGAACTTTGGATGGAATGATTCTTACCTTTTATAAGGGTTTTGACTTTTGACATTCACAATTGGTCAACCCATATTAACCTAACAAAAACTCACCACGTGGACTCACACCGTACTCAAAATTTGGGCTGTTTACTTGTTCTTTGCTATGCTCTCATATCTGGTTGATCATTGAAGTAATTTTTAATTATAAAATATTTCAACATCAAGAATTTAACGGCAAAAGATACAAATTAATGTAGTATCCACAAAAGATTAAATTAGTTCAACAAAACTACTTAAAATGAGTAATTCGTTGAATCTTTTGTCGAACTAATCTAATCTGTTACACTTTTTGGGTTAGTGCCTAAATTTTTAATTGTATTAGGGACTGGTGCCGTCTGGAGTAGCATGGATTACGATAACGTGGTGCGTACGTTTGAAAGGTCCACTCTATGCTTCCATTTTCAATCCCCTCCTACTTGTTCTCATGGCCGTAGCTGGCGCTCTCAATTAGAGTTGTGTAATAGGATCAGTTAACAAAAGGGTCTCTCCAAGTTGAACCATTGGAGATCATTGCTACAAATGATTACGACATTACAGATAACTTGGACAAAAAAGAGAACAACTTCCAATTTAGTAAGGAAACACGAACTCAAAACCAACTTGATGTACGCTTTTTTTCTTAATGCCTATCCATGTGCCACTGTTGAGTGAAGAAGAAAAGACGTGCAATACAAGTCATAAACGTTCGACTTTAACTTAGAATGTTTGTCACCATGTATTACGGTATTAGCAAAATAGCCGTAGTTTTCTTTTCTGTTGGTACATAACACTATTTCCAACTACATACAGCTAGCTTAGGTTTCTCTCTAGTTAGTTAAGAAGGGTAAAGTTTGTATTGCAAAACGAGCACTCTATATAGATATAAATACAGCTCTTTGTAAGCCAAACAAAAATTAACTGGAAAATGTCCATTGCCTTAAGCTAAGCAACCATAGGAAACAAAAATGTTGCTTCATATTTACATAGACAAAGTACATTATAATACAGTACCCTAAATTTCCAAAAGGCAACCAAATTGGACATGGCCAGTGTAGTTTTCTGGGCTCGATAATTTGGCCCAATTACTACTCTTCAAGTCCAACAAAAAACCCATATGTGGTTGTCCGAAACCACTTGATCCAATTAACAACAATGCTCCTTCCCGCGCTTCCATATACGAAACATTGCGTATTTCCTCCGGCACCTTTACCACCGTCTGCCACGTGTCACGCTTTAAGACCACCACCTCACCGTCTCGGCAAATGAACAACTCATCATCACCGCCATCGACGCAAGTCCTAGGACAGGTGCCAGCATCCAAGAACTCTTCTTCCACTGGGCTCCACTGACACGTGGCAGCATCAAACTCCTCTGAGCTCTTCTCAAAGCGGCCCTGCATTTCGGTGCAGTAGCCGCCAATTATGCAGAGGCGTCCTCCCCGAACGATGGCTTTGCACTCGTCACGCTCTCTAGACATATCAGGCAGAGCGGCCCATGCATCGCGTGCCACGTCATACGCCAACACGGATTTCAGTGCATTCTTCTCGTCGTCGTGGCCGCCAGCAACGTAGACCGTACGATCGTTATCCGATGCACACGCAAAGAACGTTCGGGGCCCACCGGGCATGTCGGCCCCACGTCGCCACGTGGCAGATAGAAAGTTATAGATAAAAACTGAATTGGAAGCTTTCCAAGACTCTGGGTCCCACCCGCCAATAACAACAAGGTCGTAGCCTACACCGGCTATACGACAGAACATGGGTAACCCGTTTGGTAATTCCGGTGCCGGTGGTAACTCGCTCCAGTTACCGGTTTTGGGTTCCAACACGCTGAGCTGGTAAACCGGGTTCGTTGCTGCCTTGACCAGCAAGCCGGTTCGACGTTTGTCGTCGGAGTCAACTCTGGATTGAACGGCGACGAGTATTTTCTGAGTTTGATTAGCGGCGGTCCTTCTACGGCGAAACTCCGGCGACTGGATCTCGGTATTCCAGGCTTTGGACACAGAGGAAACTGCTGGAAAGTTTTGATAAGAGATCCGAATCAAGCAATCTCGGGCTACGTCCTCAGGTAGAGCTGAAATAAGCTCCATGGTAGCAGAATACAAAACAAGTGTGGGGATCGGAATATAGAGAGAGAAGAAAAGAGAGTGGATTGAGGAGTAGAATTTAGAAATGAATATGTATATATATATTTTGAGGATAATGGGTAATGGTGTGTGGTGATGTGGGCATGATTGTGATTTTTATAAAGAGAGAGGGACGCACATGCTGCTTGCTTGGCGATAAGTTTCAATGAATAGCAACAAAAATAGAAAAAGGTGGGTCTTCTAGAAGCTTTTTGGCTACCGGCAAAGCAGAGTAGTACTAGCTAGTAGTTATGCCATATGTCGGTTTCTGCAACTAATTCATTGCCGTTGGTTTCTCTTCTCATTTTAAGCTCCATGGTTAGAACTCTAATGAATTAATAAAGGCATAAATAAATAATAATTGATGCTCGCTTGCTGATTGTTGAAGCGGTGAGGTGAGGTGATAGGATGTTGCCTTCTCTGTGGGCCTGCAGATTCCTTTGTTTGAGAGTATTCATTTTAGGGTATAAAATATTTGATATTAAATTAATTTTTTCCACCGTCTTCTTCCATACGGTAGCTACTAGCTTTCCCTTGTCTACAGTATTAATAGAAGGATTCTAGAAACACGAAACAATTTTGGTGTCAACGCTTCCTGGGCAAGCAAGGTATCATGAGATAATATCCCTCCTCCGTCATTTTAATTCGGGTTAAGTATTATTTTAGTAAATTAAATTATAATTTAATTTTTAATATTTTAAATATTTTTTAAAAATTTTAAATAAATTTTATATTGTTTTATGGTTATTTTTAACACAAATAATTAATAAAATAATTGACGTAAACGTTAATAATATTTTTATAAAATCATATTTTATTATATAAATTAAAAACATAATAAAAAAATTTTTGTAACGTTTTTTATGAATTTTTTTTGTAAAAAAAATTCAAATTCTATAAATTAATTATAAATGTTCCAAAATAAAAAAAATTTATGTAATGATTATTGGTAGATTAATTTCATTTATGTACTAAAATTATATATGATTAATTCTTTAATATATTAATTATTCGTATTAAATTTAATTATAAGATGAGAAAGTTTAGGGGGCTAACAATTTTTGTGTTTTATGGTCAGCACTTAACCATCAAAAGAAAAGTTAGTGATTTCTCACTATTAGATGTAATCTCACACCATTAAAAATATTATTGATAACCAATTGATGGTTATAAAATACAAAAATTGCTGGCCCCTAACACTCTCCTAAAATATTTAAAATATTAGACACTAAATTAAAATTTAATATATCCCTATGGTAACTAACTAACTGAGGAATGCTATGGGGTAAAAAATACACAGAGGGTCTAGAATCTAGTGACATGCGAAGATGCGTATGATAAGCTTAAAGCGATCGAAGTGGGGTCCACTTCCACCGGCACTCATTAACTGAAATAAACTGTGAAAAGAATTGAAGAAACCCAAAGTCCCCCCTACTCAAAATACGAGCAATTTAACTTTACATATTGTTTTCATATCAAAATATACTCTTTTTAAACATATAATCTAGAGTTACTTAAAAGATATTATTTATTTAGAGATGAGTCAGCTAGGTGTGGTGGCAAAGTCGTCGTAATAATAATTGAAGGGAGCAACTTGCATAGCCGCAAGTAAACGAGAGTAAACCGCAACTTGAAAACTCACAATTCACAAACAACTAGCTCGCCCCAAGAAGCCAGATAAGATTATGGCACTACTATGAGTATGAATTGGGCAAGTAGGCCTCCTTCATCATAACACATCAAGATAGATAACAACATAATAACAAAACTCCCTATTTAATAATTAAAACATGAAATTGAAAAAATAATTCCGGTTGAAATTTTCTGTTCTCAGATCTTCGGTGTATTTAGATCTTAATCATTCAAAGATATATATTAAATTATAAAAATTAATTATTAAATTAATATTTAAAGAGATATTAATTTGGTCACTGAATTTGCACGCAAGTCTTAATTTAGTTCTTAAAATTTCAATTATCTTTGTTTAGTCTCCAAAGTTTACGGCCGTGATTTATGTTAATCCCTGAATAATTTTTCATGCATAGATATTAATAGAATGTTGATTGAAACTTTTCTTTTCAAAACAAGTGATTGGATATAGTTTTTAGACTATTTAAACACTAAAACTAAAACGACGTCATTTTATAAATTTCAGCGTGATATCTAGTTTTATGTCCGCATTTCATTAATATTTATATATCGAAAATTATCCTACATATTAGTGTGAGTCAGGTTAGTAAAATTTAAAAACTAAATAAAGATAATCAAAATTTAAAAATTAAATTAAAATTTACGTGTAAATTATAAAACTAAATTAAACATTAATTTTATTTAAAATATATATTAAAATATAAAACATAGATTAAAACTATATAAATATATAGTAATTAATTTATTATGTATTTCAATTCTTTTATATTAAGAAGGTTGTTTTCTAATAAACTGACAAACAAGTGGCTGCTACCAAAGCATGGCCTTTTGTTTTCTATCTGACCCATTCAATCTTGTAAGAG
Organism: Arachis ipaensis; assembly: GCF_059453495.1. Classification (NCBI taxonomy): domain Eukaryota; kingdom Viridiplantae; phylum Streptophyta; class Magnoliopsida; order Fabales; family Fabaceae; genus Arachis; species Arachis ipaensis. The sequence goes on along the minus strand of NC_142443.1, from coordinate 805,600 downwards.
ATGGATGGGACTCCAAAGTCCAAACTAAAAGATCAGATGCAATTTCAAATGGGATCCATCGAGATCTAACTGATGAAGAGTTCCAATTACTCTTTTCCATGGGCGAGGCACCTCAATTAGAAATAGTTCAAGGAAAAGTTCAACTTGATCTGACTGGGGCATCATCGTTATAGCGTGTGGCCCCTACTTTAATTATTAAGTTGTGTATTTTCTTCTAATGCCAAACATAGTGAATAGTGTTGACCCCCTCACCCTTTATTATTACATTTAAGATAGATGTCATAAATCATGCTACTATGCTAGTGTGCCTTTTTTGTCCTCGTTTAATTATCAAGACTTTTCCTTCATTAGCCGTGTAATTATGGATAATAATATTAACATACTGTTAAAAAGCAAATCGATGCGTATAGATAAACTTGAAATCATATGCCTAAACAAGACAAAAAACAACCCTTTTTCTCTTTGAGTAAAGTATATTATTTTTAAGCGAACCATTCAAATAATTATTTAATTAACCTAAGTTAATTGTAAATGGTAAAAAGTAAAAACTCATATGCAATTTTTTTATGTAAAATAAATATTTAAAAATTATTAAATAATTTAATAAATTTAATTAAATTATTATCTAATAATTTTTAGTTATTAATTTTACATAAAAATAATTACACAATCTTTTTCATCTTTAATTTGTAAATAATCATCCTCGCTCGTCCATTAATAAGAATTATGAGTGTTTATGGATTCGATATTTCGATTTGTATATCTATAGTGTTTATCCGAATCTGATCCAAAATTGTGGATATAAAAGTAACCGATCCATACACTAATAGAATTGGATTGCGGAAGAGAAATTCTAAGAGATCAGTAGATTTTGTAATTTTTAATCATCAATTAGCTATCAATAATGTTTTTAATGGTATGAGATTGTATCTAATAGTGTAGATTCATTTAATTTCCTTTTGATGGTTAAGTAATGATTAGAATTTTACAAAAATGTTAGTCCCCTAACACTCCTCGACTTTATATATATATGTATCCGCATATCTACTGATCCATAAAAATAAATAAGTAAATATTTGTTTATATTTTATTTCAACTAATAATTATTATATATTATATTATTTTATGTTATTATTTAAAAAATATATTTAATATTATTTTAAAAATAAATATATTTAAAAGAATTACAAAAAAATTTATTGATATCTTTTAATAAAAATAAAATTTTAAACAAATATTTATATTTTATAGATATATTAATATCCAATTGGATCTGTAGATATACAAATCGAATTTAAATTTAAAAACTCCAAATATTATATCCGATTTAGTCCAATAATTTTAGTTTGAATATATAGGATCAAAATTTTGATTCTATCTAATCGACTAATCCGATCCAATTCAATCTGTATTCACTCTTAATAAAAATGAATTCAATAACCAGGATGAGGATGTGACGGTTGATGGATGCAGAGAAGGGATGGAAATATTGAAATTTGCATGCATAGACAAGGATAGCGAAGTCCACCACATATACACATCAAAATATCGATGTGATTTCAACTTTATCTTTAATTATTTTAACGTGTTTTATTTTGTATTGTTTTCTGAAATTTAGTATGTTTTTTAAAATAAAAATGTTAATTTTATATAAATTTAACAATAAAAAATTATTAAATAATTTAATAAATTTGATTAAATTATAATCTAATAATTTTCAACTATCAATTTTTATATATGAATTTTCACCATCTTTTAATTAAAATTATACTAAATAACTAATAATTTTTTTAAACAACATAAACAAACACCAATTAAACCAAATATACTATACTTTTAAATTATTTACTTACATTTTAATATTAAAATAATTATCCATACACCTAATAAAGTAAATATTTAATATATTCATTTATTTAATATTTTTATTGTTTACTTCTACTTTTTCTTCTAATTATTCCAATACTTTCATTTATTGGTGCAGTTGCTTTCGGGGCCATGGAAAAACCAAAAAATGTTCTGCATTATTGTATGTGTCCGTCTATATGAGTCATTAGCATGATAATTCTTCTAGAAACATTTTGCCATAATAATTGCTTTGAATAGTCAATATATACTAATTTATAATAATAATAATGAGTTCTGCTAAGAGACGTAAGGAATAATTTTATACGAAATATGTTTAATCGTGACAATCAAATGATCAATATATATTCTAGATGCACAGAAACTTTTTTTTTTTAATGAATTATATTTTATAAATAACATACTTTAATTTATACCGTTCATATGTTTCACAATTAAAAAAACAAGTGTTAATATCATTATATATAAGTTTAATTATTCTGCTAATTCTTATAGTTTCATAAAATTTTTAATTAGATTTTTATACTTTTTTTTTTAATTGAATCTTTATACTAAATTTTTATTTTTAATTGAGTTCTTATACTTTTTTTTATTTAGGTTCTTGTACCAATTTTTTTTTAGTTGAATTCTTATAAAATTAAGTCAATTACTACTAAAAAAGATTTAATTTAAAAAAATTGATACAAAAATTCAATTAAAAAAATATAAAAATCTAATTAAAAATTTTACAAAATTATAGAACCAACAGAATAATTAAATCTTATATATACTACAGGCCAAAGGACACAGCACCACCATAAGATTTAAACAATCAATATATTACAACGAACGTACGATACAGGGAAATAAATAAACATTCAATCAATTTCAAGTATATACAACTTTTTATATCATAATAAATAATATAAACTAAGATAACACTAAATATACACTAACTAATTAAATAATAATTTAATAAGGGATATCACTATCAACAGGATAATAAGGTACAATAATTATCCAATCTGGAAACAATTTTTTACCCTCGCTTCGTCAAAAGAGCTTCTTCCAAATTAATGGATAAACTTCAAATGTTCACAGTCGCGAACTCCCCCACAAAGTCTTCACTTAATTATTTAATTTTCATTATAAAAGTCTATATAAACTCATCAATAATGATCAGTGACCCACATGTAGACCCTAATTAATTTAACTCTTTTCACCTTTTTTAGTAACGAAAGTATACCTTTTAATTTTTTTTTTTTTTTAAATGTTGAACCCTTAAAATTTGCGGAATATGCTCTCACTTTTTTAAAATAAAAAGTTGTATAATTTATTGAGCGATTTTAACATATATTTTTTCAAGAGATTTTTGACATGCGATCGAGACGCGCGTAAATGGCATATAATTATTTAATAAATTTTCGTCAATAAACAGCTAATTAAGTGTTTCATTACAAAAAAATGTTACGTGATTAATAATTTTTTATTTTATATTTGCGTTTTCTATTTTTGCTGCTAAACTTCTAATATTCTGCCTATTATTCGAAGATAGTCTAGAACTTGAGAAAACAGAGCATGATCTGTGGTGGTTCCAGAACATTTCAAATCGTGAGGCCGGGCCAGAGCTGATTTTAAAATATGAAATAATGATTTATACGTTTTTTTTTTTTTGACAGTTTTTATACGTTCTTATCATTTATATTCTCACACGGCTCATGCCTCATAGTAATAGACTAATAGTACATGAAGCGTGCTGCTAATACTAAGGTGGAAAATTAGGGCTAATTTTTGTTCCATTGATGGAAATTATATGTTATGCATTGTTATTAGAATAATTAGTATTTTCTAATATAAAGTTAATTTTTTTAAAAGATTATTATTAAATAAAGTAGACGGTCAAATTTGTTGAAAAACAAAAAAAAAAAGTATGAAATATCAGAAAGTTTGATTTCAATAGATGTAAGTATTAAATAATGGAGAGCATTTTAATAAAGACATTAAAAATATCTTTTATTAAAGATGTTTATATGTGTTATATTATTATTAGATATCTTTATTAAATTAGTTAATAATTTATTTTTTAATAAATTAGAATAAAATTGATTTATTATAGCAACAATAATAAACCTAAATATCTGCATTATGATTATTAGACCCGATTTGATCCGATCAAATTACACAATCTAAATTAAATATCTTTAAATTTTTTTATAAAAGATAAATATATCTCTGAACTTTTTGTTTTGCAAACATTTAAATTCCTAAAAATTTAAAAATACAATTAGATTCCTGAAAAAAAAATGGGTTTATTATTATTATTATAAAAAAATCGGTTTTATTCTAATTTGTTAAGAAATTAAAAAATAACCAGTTCATTAATACATCCAATAATAATGCGGCACGTAAGCGTCTTTACAAAAAGATGTTTTACGCGTTTTTATCAAAGCATCTCCTTTAAATAATACAAGAACGGACTATAATTCAAATGGTGTTCTCGCTTAGTTTGGCCGGTGTATAGCTTGTCCGTCGATGAATGTCTTCAAGTTTTTCATTGGGATGAGTTATACGTTGGCAATGAGAGAACAAGGGTAGGTACTCGCAAAAGACACTCTGGCGTTCAAATAAGTACGTGTTTAAGAGGTATAAGAATAATTCTATGAATATAGAATGTAAGACATGAAATAGAAATTATCATGTATTGTATATTATAATAATTCTATTAATATAGAATGTATATAGAATATATCTAGAATGTCCTGTGTATATAGAAATTGGTGCTTTTTATAGGCATAGAGTTGATGAATAGAGTTGATGGTATGACCATTGATCATTAAGTCATAATAATGGTCATTAAGTCGGTAATGAAAGTGTCAGTTACAGATGAATGATAACTAATTACGAGTTATAAGGTGACGGATCATAGCCCCAAGCTTTGTCTGCCGATTATATGATCCAAGCTAAGTTTAGAAAATAAAATGATTTATAAGTCGGTTAAAAGATAAGTGAATAATGATATGGTGAGCCCCCAAGTTTAGTCGGGTTATTATGTCGGCACTTATTCAAAAAATAATTGAGTGATAAGAGTCATTCAATCAAGATAGTTGTGTGGAAAATACTTTTTCACTTAAGAACAATTTTAGCATTTGATTGTATGTGAACTGAAAAGTTCAAAGATAGATATCCATTGACGGAATCGATTGTATGATCCGATGATATAATGGTTAACTGTCTTGAAAATTTTTCCGATCCACAATAACTTATTGATAAATTTCTCGCTCAAAGCAGTTCGTTATTGAATATTTATAATTTATAGTGAAGGTCTGACGTGAATAAGATAAATTGAGAAAATGAATAAGTGTAAAGTCGCAACATATATTGAATAATATATATTGTAAAAGTAAAATAGTTCAAAGTAAAAAAAGGGGTAAGTACGATTTTGGTCCCTTAAGTTTAGTGTCAGAATCGAATTCGTCCCTCTTGTTATTTTGCCATTAAAATCGTCCTTAATGTTTTTTTTCGTATTAAAATCGTCCTTTTCAATAAAATTTTTTATTTTATTCCTAAACTACCCCTATCCTATTTTAATAATAAAAATTATAAAATTAAAAAAAAAAAAAGAAAACGCGTAAAAACGCGTTGGGGGGTGGGGGAAGAAAAGGGTATACGAAGGGGGGAGGGGAGGGGAGGGGAAGGGGGAAGGGGGGAAGGGGGGGAGGGGGAGGGCGCCAGGGAGCCTCCGTCGTCGCCGCCGTGACCTCATCGTCGCCGCCGCCTCTTCCAGAACTCTGATGATGATGACGATGAAGGGAGAAAAGAAGCCGCCGTCCCGCCGCCGCAGTCTCGCCGTCCCGCCGCTGCAGCCGCTGCCTTTCTTCGAACCAGATCTGTTCTTTGTGCTTTGAATTTATGTTTCTCTGTGTTTGTCTGTTTCTGTTTCTCTGGCTTTGTGTTTCTCTGTTTCTGTTTGGGGGTGGGGGGAAGGGGAGACGGGGAGGGAGAGGGGATGCGGGGTGGGGGTGGGGGTGGGGGTGGGGGAAAGACGCGCGGGGTGGGAGTGGGGGGAAGGGGAGGCGGGACTGGCGATGGGGGGTGGCGGTGAGGGTGGGGGTGGAGGAGTGGGATGGGTTGTGGTGGTGCCGTGGGTTGTAGGGGTGGCGGTGAGGGTGAGGGTGCGGGGTGGGGGTGGTAAGGGTGCACGGTAGGGGCGGGGGTGGGAGGGTGGAGATGGGAGTGAGGGTGGGGATGGGAGTGAGGGTGGGGATGTCGGGGTTGTGTGGGGTGGCGGTGAGGGTGCGGTGTGGGGGTGGGCATGGAGGTGGGAGTGGTGGGTGTGGCGGTGCAGTGAGTTGTGGGGGGTGGCGGTGAGGGTGCAGGGTGGGGGTGGTGGTGGGAGTGGTGGGGTGGGGATGCCGTGGGTTGTGGGGATAGCGGTGAGTGTGCAAGGTGGGGGTGGGAGGCGGGGGTGGGAGGGGGAGGGGGAGGTTGTGGTGGTGCTGTTGGTGGTGGTCGTGGTGCTGGTGGTGGTGTTGGTGGTGCTGTTGGTGGAGGAGGTAATTATGTTGGTAGTGGTGAGGGTATTTTTGTCCAAAAAAAATAAAAAGGACGATTTTAATACGAAAAAAAACATTAAGGACGACTTTAATGGCAAAATAACAAGAGGGACGAATTCGATTCTGGCACTAGACTTAAGGGACCAAAATCGTACTTACCCCTAAAAAAAATATACCTTGAAAGTTGATAATTGTAGAGAAGAAGACAACATATATGAATGTCATACATGCCAAATGTGAATATCTGAATTTTGTTTTGTAGGACATGCTTTAATTTGATAATAAAATAAGACAACAGTTATTGATTTATACATATAGTATAATGTTTCTAGCAGTTATAATATGACGAAGAATATTTCTCGTGCAATAATAGTAAATTTTGAATATTTGCATGTGTTTTTGCTTAACTTTTTATATTAAACAAATAGTAACATAAAAGTTAATAGCATAAAGTGAATAGTATAACAGTTATATACAATTGATATACAATTAATTTTTTATGAAATCTAATTTTAAGATTTGAACTCATCATTACTGTCATTTAATTGTATAAACGAAATCATTAAGTAATAAGAATATAATACATAATGAAATAAAAATGCAATTGATATGGTTGTTATATGTTATTATTGTATAGAATATATATTGATGTTTGAATATAACTAATAAATTAGTAAATATTAGTTACACAAAATATAAATGCAAAAGTATGTTGAATAAAATATATAGTTTTACTTGTATAAATAGAGAACTTTGAAAAAGTAAGCAAAATTGATAAGTGAGTTTGTGCTTATTGATTGAAAACTGAGTTTTGTTTCAGATTGATTGAAAGCCAAATTTATTTTTCGATTGGTTGATTGATCGATTATGAGATGTGAAATATTATGATAAGTAAAAATGAAGCAATTTGAATGTATAAAGTACATACTTTATAAAAATTTACGTTAGATTAAAATTTGATAAGAGGTATTAAATAAAATCTTAAATAAGATTGTTGAGATTAGTTCAAAAATGTGAATGTCATTCAAGTTTTATGGACCTGAGGGGAGTAGGAATTATTTTACTCGTCCCCACAGACGGCGTCAATTGTTCTTGTTGTGTTTAGTCGGTGTATAGCTCGTCCGTATAAAGGATGGGTACCTGCAGAAGACACTCTAATGTTTAAGTTAGTAAGTGTTAAGAGGTATAAGAATAATCCTATGAATATAGAATGTAAGACGTAATAGAAGTTATCATGTGTTGTATATTATAATAATTTTATGAATATAGAATATATTTAGAATATCATGTGTATATAGAAAATAGTGTCTTTTATAGGCATAGAGTTGATAAATAGAATTAATGGTATGACTATTGATCATTAAGTCAGAATAATGGTCATTAAATCGGTAATGAAGATGTCGGTTACATAATGAATGATAATTAAGGCCGAGTTATAACTTATAATGCACAATAAAAATCGAGTTATAAGATGATGGATCAAATGGTATAATTTTTTTATATTTATTTAAAAATATATGTATAAATACATTGCAATTTAATTTATTTTTAATATATATTTATATTCTAATATATATTTTATACTATTGACTATAATTAACATAATCTAATAGAAAATTAGAAAAAATAGTTAAATTGATTAACATATGACAAGCTAAACGGTATTAGTGAATTATTAGAGTTACTAGGTCCCTAACGTAACTACTATTAGTATAATGGGATTATTATTTTCATGAAAGCAAAAGCAAAAGCAAAATTAATATTAGAAAAGAAAAAGAGGAAATTAAGAGCATATGTTTAGGAATTAAAAGAGCAAAGCTATGCTGCGCTTTAGGTCGGTAATGAAAAGAAGAAGTGTGAATTACGTAAACGACTTGGTCGTCCCAGTGAAAGATATCAATGAGTCTCTCGTGACTTGAGTCACGTTACAATCCCTATATACGGTTTTTAGACCTTGTACTATTCCTAGTTAGGTGTACATCCAATACTTCATTATTAATTATAGGGACTTGGGAAGAATGTTTCTTATAATCTTATTTGAAGCTGGGTTCTGCTAATTAATCTTAATATATTAATTGGTTGGTTAATTAGCAGAGCTCAACATATTTACTACATTCATCCTAAAATATAACTTTATAATTTTAACAAATTAAAGGTAATGATCAATAACGCCACGCTATGTCATTCCATTTGTCTATCTAAATTCTAATTTTTTTTTTCTTTTTCCCCTTTAGTTTGGTGGTTTACAAATTACAACTCAATAATTATGCTGAACTTGTCACGTTGTCGTGAACAAGAAGAATATGAAGAGAACGTGTTGTAGCTTGTAAATGATTAATTGGCTATCCATTATAGTAATTCTATTTGGCATGACTAAGATGTATATAGTTAGATCATTTATTTATTATTTATTTACCATAGTTGCATCGTTCATTTTATATGTCTATTCTAGTTAATATAGGTTGTACAATTAGGTAGAATAAAAATTTTATTAGCTTCTTGTATATAAGCATAAGGTTATTGTTTGCACATTAGAGGAGGTGATTTGCGGAAAAAAAAAAATCGTTCATTTTATATGTCTATTCTAGTTAATATAGGTTGTACAATTAGGTAGAATAAAAATTTTATTAGCTTCTTGTATATAAGCATAAGGTTATTGTTTGCACATTAGAGGAGGTGATTTGCGGAAAAAAAAAAAAACCGTGAACGGCAGGATTCGAACCTGCGCGGGCAGAGCCCACATGATTTCTAGTCATGCCCGATAACCACTCCGGCACGTCCACATTTTTTGTTAATTTTTCAATAATAAAATTTATTTAGCTTATAAAATAAAAAAATAAAAACAATTTATTTAGCCTATAAAACAAAAACTAAAAACGTAAACGGCAGGATTCGAACCTGCGCGGGCAAAGCCCACATGATTTCTAGTCATGCCCGATAACCACTCCGGCACGTCCACTTTTTATATTAATTTTTTAAAAATAAAATTTATTTGGCTTATGTAATAAAAAAAATGAAAACTGGAAAAGGGTGAACAAACAGGATTCTCTGCGCGGGCAGAGCACACATAATTTCTAGTCATGCCAGATAACTACTCCGGCACATCCACTCCTCATGTTTGTTTTATATGTGATTTTATTTTTTTGTATTTTGTAATAATTAATAAAGTTAAAAAAAATTAAAAATTTAAGAGCGTGAACAGCAGGATTCAAACCTGGGCAAAGTTCATATGATTTCTAGTCATGCCGGACAAAATTTATGTCTTCCCTTGAACATGAAAACAAACATATCCTAACTACTCACTTCACATTCTCAACAATGTTTTCTTTACTGTACCTGCATGTGGAGTTTTCCTTTTTAGTATTCTGCATGATGAATTTATTGGGGACAATATCAAATTGTTTATTCTATATTGCTATCCAAATATTTCTTATACCATGGGTCTCATGCAATATTCAAAAGCCCAATTTCTTTTAGTAGTTCAGTTTAGTTTATTTACTATTAATGTAAATATTGGACTATAATATAGAACTCAGCCCACAATCACTAGCATAACAAAAAAAACCTATAATGAAAGTTGCACAATTTGTTTTAAAAATTTTTGGTCATTACTCTATGCACACCAAAAATTAATTAATAAATAAATCATTCTATAACCAGGTGAAACTTGGTCATTTTTAAGCGGTGAGGTCTAATCTAAACACTTTAAATTAATTAGAGGTATCTTAAGAGTTAGTTACTTATTTAAATAAGTAGCACTGACTTGTCTTTGTGCCCGATCTATATAAAATTCAATCAAAGTAAGTGATACCACCTTCTTGGATGAACTTTAGTTTCTTTTGAATCTGATTTTATTTTGGGTTAGGATTATAGGATATGAACAATTTTTTAATCTACTTAAATAAATATTAGAAGTTCGAATTCTATCTTATATATATAGCAAATCATTCGCCAACAGCAACCCTGTTAAATAAAAAATTAGGAACACATATTGCATATCTTGTATTCAAGGAAGAAATGGTGGGCCCACAATCATCGACCTGCCTCAGGCCCAATTTGGGGGCCATTCCTCACAAAATCGTACAAACTTTGTGACATACTCACTCACTGGAACAGTTGACTTCAACCATAAGATGATAAGAATGCATTACTTGTCAACATGTGATGTCAAGGACTCATGAATGCTTTGTCGTTCGAGCATCTCCAATTCCATTGTTGGGATTCATTTTTCTTACTATTAATTAGTTTTGACACAACTAGCTACTTAATTGGTACTTGGCTCATTTACTTTTTCTACCATTTTTTCTTTGAACTTGTCATACTTATTCTATCTATAGTTGCAGAAGTCATATTTGCATCGACTTTTTATATTATCGTCAATCATAGATATTGATTTCTTTGTTAATTATAATGACTAATTTCTTTTGTTTCTTGGCATTGATAATGATTTAGCATAATTATTAAAGCCTAATAGTAGTAACTGGACCTTAATAGGTATCAATTGAAGTCCTTGTGTGGACCTAGCTAAGACGACCTTATATGATCATTTGTCGTTGGTATTTTTTTAATTTATCTTTTAATAAATTTTTTAATATTATTTTAATAATTTATCTTAATAATAATAAACGGGCAAAGCATAGGTATGATCTTCTGTGTGTGTGAAACGAGTTGCATTGGAAGAAAGAAATTTAGTTTAGTGCTGGACAAAAATTATAAAGAAGTGGAAGAAATTAAAATCAACGAATATAATGATTATATAAAGAATTATTGTCCGAAATGGTGTGCTAGCTTGAAATGTAAAAGAAGTTCCTAAATCCTAAATGATAAGAATTTCCTGAATCATTCTTTCTTAAGATTACTTCGGTCTTCTAGATAAAAAGGTAATGTTTCAAAAATTTCGAAACACATAAACACGCACGTCAGCGTGTCACTTTCGTAACAAAAAAGTGCATAAATTGCACTAGACAACCTAAAATTGAGACAAAATTTTATACACTTCTCTTTTTTTTTATTTTCGTTTTTTAGGTGAATTGTTGGACTACAAACGGAAATTTTTTATTTTAATAAATAAAAAAATATAATAATTATTAAAATAAATAATTTAAAAATTTATTATTGAAATCCGTCACCCTTTTTTATCTCGTTTATACTGTGAACGAGATAATTTTATACGTATCTCGTTTACAGTAAAAATAAGATAAGACACGTGGACGTAATACGTGTATATCTTGTTTACACTGTAAATGAAATACTTACGTGAAAATTTATATCGTTTACAGTGTAAATGAGATAAGAGAGGGCGACGACTATATATACAACTCGTTGACCACGTTTGACCGGACACCAGTTTAAACTTTTTAACTACTTTCTCTTTACCGCTTTCTGACTATAAAATCGATAAATACGACAATGGCACGCGCAGCTAGTAGCGACAGAGATATTAACAGGCTGAACGAGACTTCGTATTACGCCGGAACAGCCAACTTTGCGGTTAATTCTGTTTTGTTGAATTTTATACAATCTCATAAAAATATATGTATGTATGTAGCCATGATTAGGGAAGTCGTCAAGAATTAGAATATTGTTTGTATAGTTAGGAATAGGTTGCTGACTTACTGGTAAAAATTTAGAACTCTCTTTTATTTCACTTGTCTTAGGTTGTTACTACATAATTATTAGTTTGGAACTCTATTTTAATTCTTTTAGTTTCGTTAAATTTATAATTAAATTTTTTATATTTGTTAATTTAGTTATTGTACTCCTTTTAATTTTATAATTAGATTCTTTTATGTCAAATATATTAAAACTAAATATTTTTCTAAAAAATATGTAACTAAATATCTAATTATAAAATTTATAATTTATAAAAAAGTATTTATTTAATTTTAATATTTTTATACTGAAAAGATCTAATTATAAAATTTAAAACAGTATAGGAATTTAATAAATAAAATATAGAAATCTATTTAAAAATTTAGTGATATTATAAGGACCGTTAAACTTAAAAGAACCAATAAAAGTTTTAAAATTACTTATTGATTATATCCTTCCTCCACCAGACACTATCGTCCCGTTTCTGAGGGAGGCTGAATTCGACTACATGGTGCCTCTCAGGGATTTCACATTCGACAATGCCCTCATTACGACATTCATGGAGCGATGGCATCTGGAGACCCACATGTTTCATCTTCCGTGGGGTGAGGTCACTATCACCCTACAGAACGTGGCATACTTTACCACCTAGGTCTACGCTCCCACGGGACCCTATTGGGAGGTGCCATACAGATGCGTGCCATCGATGGAAACAAACGGCTTGCAATACTTGAAAGCCTCAAGACATGATGGAAAAGTTAAAAAAAACTTTATCGAACATGCTACAGTCACGTACTAGAAGGTGCCCATCGTAGTACGGTACTGCCCGTAGCTCACAAATAGTTCCCGGGAAATAATTTTGTAGTGCCTGAAGTAGTTTCGGCACCTTGTTGTATGACTCTTTCCAATCCCTGTAGATTTGAGCAGTTGTCTTCTGCTTCGCCATCCACACCTTTCTATAGGAGGGTTTGAAGTGATAGTTCTGTCGAACCGCACCTTGCAGGACAGGAATGCTGATGGATGGGTTGGACTGTATCAACGACAAGATGACCTTGTAGATGAGACTGCTATCCAACTGTCGATGGTCTTGGGACATGGTGGGTGCTAAACAAGAGTGCGCTCCACCAACCCTCCGAACCTCCCTGACGAAATAAAACAGCCATGTTTAGGCGTCATGGTTCAAAAGTACTTAATATATGGCAACCACAAATGAGTAAGTACGCTTCAATTAAACTTGAACTCACCAGTATCCGAGGTTCTGTCGAAGGACAACACGGAGACTCTATGGACAGCCATTTGTAGCTTGATGACATTGCACTTGGTACTTTAATCGGTCTGATTCGATCACCCGATACTCTGCATTCTGGCAAATATTGTAGTTATTATTATTATTCATACCTGCATCACTGCATCTCATCATTTGAATCTGTGGCCGACCCGAACTCTACCCCACCATCTAGGTTGTAATCCTCCTCTTCCATGTTAGAAAACGAAGTTCTCTCATACACGACGTCCAGATTCAACGTATGATGGTGACTTGGTACATCTGATAGCGCCAGAATTGGGTGGAGGGGAGGCAAAACATAGCGCACATACAACTTTCTCAGCGGGCGTCTCCGATACAATCTCCTCGTCATCACCCCCTCAAAAAATCATTATCGCTACTATCGGCAACGTACTCTTTGTCAGAATCTTCCTCACACATTTCCATGTCCGCCACTGGAATGGCGACATGAATGGGTGGTGGTGCGAGAGGTCGATCATCCTGTACATAGGTCGAGTGTACATAACCACCACCACAAACATCTCCAACCTTGGTAGAAAGCTCCATCACTTGCTCCGCCATGATTCTCCTATAGATGTCGAACATGAGTCGCACATGCTCGTCTCCTAGAAGCCGAAATAGTCGAAATTGGAAAATTCAATTATCCAACGGTGCCAGCAACCTATACCATATCCTTCCGACCTTCCTCGTTTCTGTGCCACCAAGGTTACTCAAAATTAAACTCTTCAACTCGAACAACGAACTCACACGCTGAGTGCGCAACAAAATCAAATTCTCACACTGAAATATCACTCAATTGTCGCTATTTCTCATATGACAATAGGGGTAAACACACACAACGATGTATACGCTATTACTGGCCATTGTTACCTTATTTTTATGAGAAAAACAGGACCGAAGAAGATATGAAATAAATGTGAAGAATGTCAAGGTTAGACATCCCTTTATAGCTACTGAAAATTTGTCTCACTGTATCTCGTTTACACTGTGAACGAGATAATTTTACACGTATCTCATTTATAGTGTAAACGAGATATATACGTGTCACGTCTACATGTCTTATCTTGTTTACACTGTAAACGAGATATGTATAAAATTATCTCGTTCACAGTATAAACAAAAAAATTGATGGTGACAGATTTCGATAATAAATTTTAAAATTATTTATTTTAGTAATTATTATATTTATTTTATTTATTAAAATAAAAACTTCCTACAAACGGAAAATAAAATACAAAAGCTCAACGAAAATAGATAAATTGAGTTAGCTATTAAAACAATAAATCTAATTCTAACAAAAGACACGCTAAAACATCTAACATGCACGAAAACTAAATAAAAACAGATCTTCTATTCAATTCAAACAAGAGATTAAAATTCAACCACCAACAAAAAACATAACCAAACACCTTATCAAAATACCATAATATATACTTACCTTTCAAATCAGAACGTGTTTTGCATGTATATCTTCTTATCACTAATTTTATATTTTCAAATCATTTTAATAACTAAATTTAAATAAATTGGTCTAATAATTTATAGATGGGAGCCATTTAGACAAAGACGCTTAAAACATTTTTAAATATATTTTTTAATAATTAAAATTTAATACATATAATCAATTAAATTATGTTATTTTTGTCAAAATTAGATCAGACAAATTGATTTTGCCAAAAAATTGATAAACCAAACATTGAACTAATTTAAATTAATTTTTTTTTATAAAAAATAACTATAATAATCTATTATAAAAAATGACTAAAATGCTCATATTATATATATTTTTTAAATTTAAAAAATCATAAATCTTAATTCTATGATGACACAAAAAAAGAGAAGTGTTAAAATTTAGAATTTTCAAAATTTAATAATAATAATAATAATAGTATTTTAGTTATTTTATATAATAAAGATATTATAGTTATTTTTTATAAAAAAATATTAATTTAGACAGATTCAAAGTATAATTTATTGATTTTTTTAGTCAAATTAATTTATCTGATATAATTTTGACAAAAATAATATAGCTTAATTAATTATATGTATTGAATTTTAATTACTAAAAAATGTCTTTATTTAAAGACATTTTAAGCGTCTTTATCTGAGTGACTCTCATAATTTATTGGACTAATAAAAATCAATTGAACTAAAAAAAAAGACTAATAAAAAATAATTTATCCACTTAATATTTCTTATAGAGTCCTACTAGGGATATATATTAGAGATATAACCAATGTTCTGAAAATCGGACCGGACCGGCCGGTTCGACCGGTTTAACCGCGAACCGACGATGCAGACGGTCCGGTCCTCCTGCAAAAACCGTCCTGGAAAGAACCGGCGACGAACCGGCGAACCGGCTAAAAACCGATCGGTTGGGCCGAACCGATAGCCGGCCGGTTCTGAGTAAACGACGTCGTTTCATTATTTAAAAAAAAAAAAAAGAAACCTTTAACCCGACCCGACCCGAAGAGCACCCT
Organism: Arachis ipaensis; assembly: GCF_059453495.1. Lineage (NCBI taxonomy): Eukaryota > Viridiplantae > Streptophyta > Magnoliopsida > Fabales > Fabaceae > Arachis > Arachis ipaensis. The sequence goes on along the minus strand of NC_142443.1, from coordinate 789,845 downwards.
GACCCGGTGACCCCAACCACCCCCCATTTCTTCCCCCGAATCCCTAATTCTGTGTGTTGTTCATCTTCGTGAGAGAAGAGAACAGAGAATGAGAGAAGACTGAAGCTGAACCCTCCACGCCCGAACCCCAGCCTGCCACCGCCCCCTCCTTCGTCGCCGCGGTCACCGGTCAACAGCCCAACCGCCGTCGCCTGGTCGTCAGCCCAAGTAACCCTCCTTCTTCGCCTGGTTCCCTGCCCAGTAGCCAGCCGTCTGCCTCGTCTTCATCTTCCCCGTCCCATCGTCTTCATCGTCGCGCGGTGAGTAACTCGTCTCTGCTCATCTTTGTTCTTCACTTCTTTGCCTCTGTGAACTTCGACTTGCCTCTGTGAACTTCAACTTGCCTCTGTGAACTGACTTCCTCTGCTCATCTTTGTTCTTTGCCTCTGTGAACTTCTTTGTTAGTAACCTGGTTTGCAGCTCAATTTCTGTTTGTTAGTAACTTGGTTTGCAGCTCAAATTCTGTTTCTTGGTAACTTGGTTTGCAGCTCAATTTCTGGTTGTTGGTAACTTGATTTGCAGCTCAATTTCTGTTTGTTGGTAACTTGGTTTGCAGCTGAATTTCTGTGTGTTGCACTGTTGCTCAATTTCTGTTTGTAGTTCAATTTGTGTTTGTAGTTCAATTTCTGTGTGTTGCTCAAATTTCTGTTTTGTAGCTCAAATTTGTTACTGTTTTGTACTTTGTTAATGCTGGAAACTGACTCGGTTTTGCATATTTGTTGACTGGCTGAATTTCTCAAATTTGTTCTGCTGTGGCTGTTTAGAATTGTTAGAATTGTTAGAATTGTTAGTTTATCATATAATGATAACATTTCTATTTTATTAGGTGAAATTGATGCTGATTTATATCAAAGTGGCGGTGGTAGTAGTGGTCTTTATGCTGCATCTCTTTCTTCTGCTGATCAGGGTGGGAATGAAGGTGAAGATCATCCCACCGAAGCAGATTTGCAACAAGTTCTTGCGAATTTTGATTGATAAACCATGATGTTGGGATTTAATATTTAGATATGCTTTTATTACTATTTAACTTTTGAGTTTGGATTTTGATAAGATCATATGTATTTGGTTGATGATATTTTATGTAGTGTTTTAAATTTCGAAGATATTTTAAGATTTATATCAGACTATAATTATATTTTAGGATGTGTATTTATAATTTATTTATTATTCTATTCTAAACGGTTTTTTCGGTTGAACCACCGGTTGAACCAGTTAGACCAGTGAACCAGTGAACCAGTGACTAAAGCGGTTTGATGACCGGTCCGGTTTTCTGAACCTTGGATATAACTCATCCCAAAAGCTTAAAATAATTTTGAAATTCACCAAGAATCGAACTCTTAACCTTTCGTATCTAGAGTTCTAATACCATGTCATGATACTACTCATCCCAAAAACTTACACTCATGGAAAAAAGTAACACTAATGGTTATATCTCTAATACTCCCTAAATCTCCATTATACACATTGTACAAATATTTCATTGACTCCCCATACTTTTCCTTTCTCATATCTTACAATGATCGAAACTACTCTCCTATATTATAAAACAACGGCACCAACGTTTTTCCTGAGATTCATTAAGAAAGATCAATCATAGGTTGGTGGTTGTTCCATGTGGATTAAGGGGAAAGTCTAAGATTGTTTTGTACGCTTTGATGTCGAAGTGCATTCTCTCTCGCATGTAGCTCACATTTGAATTAGAAATCAAATTTGGTATTTAGAAAACATTTCTAAACCTAAGTTAGAGTAAGTATTAAATACAGTGTATTATAAAATTTTGATAAGAGTAATCGCTCTAGAAAAAAAAAATCAAATAGTAGAGTATGGCATCTTTTGATGAGAACATATATAGTTAGGGAAAAATCATTAGTTAATTTTCTATGTTCGAATGACTTTAGAAGAATGATGTGGTTGCACCACGTGTGGGGCTATGGTTTGAATCTCATGCCCCCTTCTCCAGAGACATATGCTCCGTTGGAAAGGGACATTTCCTTTAATAATATCATTCTCTAATTTAACAATATATATAAAAGATTTCAAATACATTTATACATATGTTAGTTTTGAGCAGTTGCATGGTTGTCTATCTAATTCTACATCTTATTATTAAGTTTCAATTAGGTACAAGATATATAGATACTATATGTTCTTGAGAAGAGTGATAGAGAAGACAAGCATTTAATGATTTCCTTCGTACTAAGAAGACAATGATGAAAAGTAGATATGATAAATAAATTAATTATTAATTAATATCTTGCTATATATACTTAATTAAGACTTTGAAATCTGGAAGGTCTTAGAATTGAAGCACATTATTGTATCTGGCGGCAATGGATCTTGCCTTGTGATTTCCAATAATAAATTAAATGAAATAATCAGTGACTTAGTCAGTTAAACATGTGCTTTAGTTTTATATTACTTATTACTAGTGCTGGAAGTGAGCCGAGCTGAGTCAAGTTAGACCAAATTCAAACTCGGCTCACGAAAATTAAGTTTGGCTCATGACTCGACTTATTAACAATAGAGCCTATTTCGTAAGTTCAAGCTTGGCTCAATGAAAGCTCACAAATTGGCTCGAGCTCATGAGCTGGCTCAAATAATAGGAACATAATCTATAATTTTATATCAATAAATTATAACTTATATACATTAAAAAATTATTAAAAACATAAATTTAATATATTGTCTATCTATCAATTATAAATTTTTTATTTATATCCTACATCAAAATTATATATAAAAAATGACTATAAAATTTTAAACATTTAAGAACATTAATATATATGTAAAATTATATATTACTATTTTATATGTATAAATATATTAAATTATTAATACACATATCCTATATGCATTTAATCTATACTTTTAATATTATATACATAATCGAACGAGCTCACGAGCTAATGAGCTGAACTTATCCAAACACAAGCTCGGCTAATTTAATTTATGAGCTCAAATCCAAACTCAAGTCCGGCTCATCAGCTTACGACTTCAGCTTATCAAGCTATTAATGAGTCAAACTCGAGCTGACTTGACTCACTTCCAGCCCTACTTACTATTTATTAGAGTTATGAAGTGTGACAATTTGTAATTGAAATTATGTGGCTCTAATTCAACTTGAAAAATTAGTTTAAGTGGTTATGTTTTTACGTACACAAATTAATTAATGAATGATGCCAAATTGAAGTGTTCCTAAATATAGTATATTTATTTATTTTATTCTAAAGAAGGTACAGTGCTATAATAGTAAGGGTAATTAAGCAATGGTCCTCATTAAATGTTAATAAACTTTAATTATTCATTCCTTGCTACCTGGCTGCTTTTGCTTAGACAAATCTTCATCAAATTCGCATGCGTTTACACAAAATTTCACTTTTGGTCCGACACAAACCTGATTGATGGCTACCTTTTTTGTAGTAATAAGAATGCGACCTTAATTATAAAAGTAAGCATGGAAAAAATTGCCGGTGACAAAAGATATTAAAGTTGACAATACAATTATGTGAAGGTGCTTAATTAAATTAGCTTTATCATCAACCTTACCAAACTTTATTTTATTGAACACAAGGTTTACAAGAGTACTATGAGCATGTTTAAGCTTTTTTTCTTTTTTTGCAAAAAGGTCTTTTGTCAGAAAAAATAAACTTTAAAAATAGATTATAAACACATGTTATTCGTATCAAATTTGCATGGTGCACAAATCAACCCACGATGTGAATAATAGGATATGCCTACTCGATCGGTCTTGTACATAGAGCACATTAGAGTAATAACATGAGTTATAATGGAAGAGAATAAGTAGTAATGCATAATATTGATAAAAAAAATAAAGACAGAAACTCACCCGCAGACTGCAATTGACTTTACGTTAAGTTGATTTTGAATGGTTGACACATGTTATTATTTAATTTTAAAAAAATCGATTTATTTTATACAAATAGTTTAATTAAAAAACCAATTTAAATTAGACTCTTAAAATTTATTCTCACCCAATTTTTTAGAACTAGTATGAAACTTTTGATTTCTAATTTTTTCTTTTTTGCCATTCTTATACAGACAAAAAAAACGTTATTTTTATTTATTTTTCAGAATATCAAACTATACTTTTTGAAACAATTTGTATTCATATATTTGACGAAAATTAAATAAATAAAATTAAAAGATAAATTTAAAGAAAGATTGGTAAAAAAAATAAAGAATAAGAACGTATCAAATTTATAATTTAAAAATTTAGTGATAAGACAGAAAAAATTAATTTTTTAAAAGTAGTTATTTGATTTATTTAAATCGATTTTTTTAATTAAACCATTTATATAAAATAAATTAATTTTTTTAAAATCAAATGATAACACATATCAGCCATCTATAAATAACTATAAATAACTTCATGTGAAATCGATTCCAAGTGAATTCTACCCAAAAATAAAATAAAATAAAAGGCGCACTACCCATTATATGTCTTGACCTACCATGTGGTATCAAAACTTCAAAACAAATATAATATGAATGAAACTTTAATTTATTTCTTTGGTAATAATAATAATAATGTATGCAATACTTCAAACTTTGATAAACTTTAGTTAGCTAATAGGTTTGGTGGAAGTTAAAGCAGCTAGCTATCTAGTTACGTTTTTGCTACATAAAAGCATTCAATTTCATAGCGTGTTGGTAACAAACTAAAGCAAAAACCCTAATAAGTCGTAATATTGATGAAAATGGAAGGTTTTGCTAGCTAGGTAGGTAGCTACTATATGTATGTGAAGGAGTGGGAATGTGTAAGGTTATTGGTTTGGATGATATGTTTGGGCAAATTCTAATACCTGGCGTACGCGTTTGTAAGTTTGATGAGTCCCAATGTGTTCCCTCATAGACCTAGGGATCGTCGACTTTGACTCATCATTTGCTGTGATCTTTCACATTCCACATAGAAATTCGTTTGTTGCCTTTGGGTCCTACCTTCTTACACCATTTCATTATTTTGCTCCCTATATGTATCTCTATCCCATCACATTCCCTTACATTAATATATGCCATGCCATTGCTATATATACATATGCTAATTAACTAATTAACAATAATAATTAGGTGAAACACAATCTAATCATATATATTCTGAAAAGTACCAAGCATGGCTATTTTTCTGATTTTTTGCGTTCGTGTGTCAAACACATTTTAAATATGATATTTATTGATATTTATTTGATACACGTATTTTTTGTGTCTTAATACAAAAAAAAAATTTTAAACACATTTAGACAAACTTAAATACCATCATGTGTCAGTGTATCTAACCTTATCTTTATTATATATTCTTGAAATAAATTTAAAAGTAATATATATTATTAAAATAAAAAATATTTTAAATATTTTATATAATTAAAACAAGACATTAAAAATAATTAAAAAATTAATTTATATTTTAATATCAATAAATCATCGGAATATCATTATAATTTATTTAAAAATACTTTATATTATATTTTATATATATAAATATGTCATGTCCCGTATCTTATAAAAATTTTAAATTTGTGTGTTCGCGTATCCTATGTCATGTCGTGTACTTAGTGTCCGTGCATCATAGTCTGAAACAATGAGATAATACTCAATTTGGTCCCTGAACTTACACGCGAATCTCAATTTAGTCCCTAAGATTTCAATTGCCTCTATTTAGTCCCTAAAGTTTATAAACGTGCCTTATATTAGTCCCTGAGACAATTTTTAGTATAAAAACGTTAATAGAGCGTTGTTGTAGACTATCACGTGTCACGTTAAAACTTGTAAAACGATACAGTTTTGGTTTTGACATTTAAATAGCTCAAAAACGACACCGTATTACTTATTTTGTTAGGTAAAATTTTAATAAACGCCATTTAGGATGTTTTTAGGTTATTTGAGTGCCAAAATCATAACGACATCATTTTACAAAGTTTAGTCTGGCATCTGGCTGTCACGATAGTGTTTCGTTAACATTTGTACGTTGAAAATTATTTCAAAGACTAACATTAGTTATGTTCACAAAGTTTGGGGATTAAATAGAGGCAATTGAAACTTTAGAGACTAAATTGAGACTTGCGTGTAAGTTTAGAGATCAAATTGAGTATTATCTCCTGAAACAATATTTAAATAGAATTACTAAATATTTGCACACCAAACATTCTTTACTAAATATTCGTGTATAATTATTAAAAAGATGCTAATATCAAAATGATATTTATTATAAAAGGTATAGCCGTATAGGCCGCGAGATTATTTTGAATTTCCATCAATTATATTGTATGTAGTTGAATGAATTTGATTAAAGCATAACCTAATAGAAGTGGCATGTATTTGATAGAACTAAAGATGGCAGTGCACATATATAATTAATAAAAGTATTGTTCAAAAAAATGAGAGCAGCTTAGCTTGAATGAAGGGAATCACATGGTGTGCCCCAGAGTCAGCTAATGAAACGGCCACGATCAAATGTGAGGAAATGAGAAGAGAAGAAATAACGGTAGGATGGTGTCCAAGAAAAAGTTTAGGACCAGCAATTTTTTCAAATTCTGGCCAGCATGTAACCAATAAAAAAAAGTGAGTCATTAAATGAAATCTCACACCATTAAAATCATTATTGATAGCTATTTGATAGCTATAAATTACAAAAATTGCTGCCCTAGTACTCCTCGATGTCGAATGTATCAAAGTTGGTGTGCCGCGACTTTAAGAGGGAACAAACAATGTCCCTACCCTACACTCATTTGTTCCTCATGTGACCGACCACTTCACCTGTCATAAACAACAACCTAATTAATTAATACCCTCTTTCTTTCATATATATACTCTCAGTTCACCAAAAAGCCTCAAAAAAGATGGCGAAAGAAGGTCTTGGACTAGAAATCACGGAGCTAAGATTGGGTCTTCCCGGTGGGGATTCATCAGCATCGAAGAAGAGGGTGTTTTCGGAGATTGATGGTGGGGAAAATGGATCCTCGACGGAGAGGAATAAGAACGCGGTGGTGGGGTGGCCACCGGTGTGCTCTTACCGGAAGAAGAAGACGTCATCAAAAATGTACGTGAAGGTTAGCATGGACGGTGCTCCATTCTTGCGTAAAATTGATCTTGCCATGCACAAGGATTACTCCGACCTAGCCTTTGCCTTGGACAACCTCTTTGCTTCCTACGGAATCGGTGAGTATTCTTTTACGTTACATTATACCAACTGCACGTGAATTTCTACCTTTCAGCTGAAAATTCATATGAAGTTATCTTTTATGTGAATTGATATTGGAGAACCTTTTCGTATAAAAACAACTGCATGTAAATTTTTATCTCGTTTCTAGCAATACAGACAAAATGTTAACGATTGGTAAAAAAAATAACTATATGACAGATGCGGAGAATTGTGAACAAGTTCCGATTTACGAGGACAAAGATGGTGACTGGATGCTCGTCGGAGATGTTCCTTGGGAGTAAGTCTTTCTATACTAATTTCTTCTTATTTTCAACTTTGTCCACTGTGCTGCATAAAATTATGAATAATATCATTAGAATTGGCTATATATATAGAGTTATATTAAGTGTACAATAAAATCAGTCATCAAAGTCACCTACTAGTATAAAATATATGTTAGAATATAAATACACATTGAAAATAAATTAAACTACACATATATTTATATATAAATACATTGATGACTGATTTTAGTAGCTAATTTTAGTGTACAAATAACATTTTTGATATATATATGCCAAACTGATGAGATTTATTACTTTAATAGGATACACAGTTACACACAACAGCCAGCCAATTAAAAAACATATATTACTTCTTAGTTTATAATGATATTGATAACTATTTATTTAGCTATTTTTATTCACTTAATTTTTTGCGATAGATAATTTTATGATAAACCATCAAATTTTTTATAATCTGTTAAATCACTCAATTTGAAATTTTAGGAAAAAAGGACACTCTGAAAAAGAGTTTAGGCACTACTGATGATCCATTAGTTATGGTAATTGCATTGTCACCCATCATCTGCTATGATATTTCCAGTAATATATATATTATCTTTTTCAACCAACAAAATAAAACCGCTTTAGGAATTTATGTGCATACATATTTTCTTTTGGTAGGTGTTGATTCATAATTTAGTGGGAGCATCTATTGATTTTTTTTTTTCTGAGACAAAAAGTCACTAGCGTGTCATGTAAGACTGGATATAATTGGTAAACTATATATAGGGAATTTTTCGGTGAAGCATACTGTCCACTTTACCATTAACCCTAGTTTCATGCCTATATTAAAAGTTATATTAGTGGTGATTATTTTTTAAATATTCTAAATTTTAAATATTAAATTCTAATCTAAACTTCAAACTTTCTAAAAATAAGGGCCAAAAAAGTTTTTCTTATACTTATTTTCTTAAATATATTTTACTTTATTACATGATATATGAGAGAATAGAGATACATGGATAGTTAGTTCACATATTATTTATTTAGAATGATTACTTCTATATATGTTATAACTGAAAACTATGGTAAAAACTCAGATGAAGTCGACTTCATGTGAAGTTGATACCTAAGAGTCGTTAGATGAAAATTTAGTCAAATTGGTCAAATCATTTAACGGTTCTTAAGTATCAACTTCACGTGAAGTCGACTGTACCTGAGTTTTCACCGAAAACTATTAAGTACTTTGATATATATAACTAAATTTCTTAATATACTTTTATTTAACTCTTATTTTCACAAAAAAAAAATAATAATAAATTAGGAGTTGTGACTTTTATCTAATTCCACGAAATTGAATTGAAGAATAAGTTTGGCTAAATCATTTTGATGTCTGCCAGTACGACATTATTTGAATAGACGTGTTGATTAAGTTGTCCATAGATCTAATCAATTCCAAAGTTCTACTTTATATATCATTATTATCATGTTAATATCAAACATAAACAAAAGATTCTCATGGATCACACTTACATGGCCGACATGCGTGAATTCTTCATTATAATGTTCGTTCGTAACATCAAAATGAGACTGAAAATATAGCATCACTTTTATTGTCTCTTCCTTGAAAAAGGAAAAAGCAATTATTATTATTGTTAAGAAATATTTTACTATAATTATTATTAATTAACGTCATAAGAAATATTTTACTATAATTATTTTTTATGTTTTATTTTTGTCAAGTAATAATATGTTAGATTTAATTTGCACTATATATTATTCATGCAGGATGTTTATTGAATCATGCAAGCGTCTGAGGATTATGAAGAGATCAGATGCAAAGGGCTTCGGTCTCCAACCAAAAGGATCATTAAAGGGATTTATAGAAGGCGTGAAAAATTAAAACAAATTAAATAAGTTAGGGTTTTCTACTTTATATATATTATTATTATGTGGTACACGTTTTAATGATCATAGATCACAATTTTATGTTTCATTTTGTTTATATTCGAGGAAGAAGCAACTTTTTTATTTAGTTTGATGCATGAATTGTAAAACCTAAGAATGAATTTGATATATGAATGTTTTGGTAAATGTTTTGCCGGAACCAATTTTTTTTATAGAGTAAAGTATTATTTTGGCCTTTATATATGGATCACATTCTAATTTTTATTTTAGTCTAAAAAATTTTAAATAAGTTTAACATTATTCTACAGTTAAATTTAATACAAATAATTAGCATATTTAAGAGTTAATATAACGTTCGATTTTATTACGTAAATAAATTTCACTTATCAATGATTATTAGTATAAAAAAATTTTATTTATTATTCAAATCAAATTTAACGGTAGATCTAGAATAGCATGAATCTATTTAAAATTTTTTAGAATTAAAATAAGGCATTTAAAATATTAACAACTAAATTAAAATTTGGCTCAAACGTTGAGAACGAACTAAAATAATATTTTATTTTTATTTTATATTTCCTAATCGTTTTGGTAAATGTGTTGCCTCATATCTGTTAATGTGCTAGTTTTAGTAAAAGTGATTAATCGTTATTGAGTCTTGAGTCTTAATTGTCAGCTTATTCAGTTAATTATTTAAATTTAAATGAGAAGAATAAAAATATTAGAGTTTTCATATTTAAAATATTATACTAATTAAACTAAAAAAATAGTTCGTTATATTTTTTCAAGTGTTAAATAATTATATTGTACTCCATGATTTATTCTACAGACGGATGGGTCATTCATCTGCAAAAGGGAGGAATGGAAAACAAAAATGGACTAGTTTTAGGAAACTAATACTCTTTGTTACAAAATACTTGCTCAATATGATAGGAGTAAGTAAAATTACACCTTCAAATTTTCAACCACCCATCATTTTCATCAAATTACTCATAATTAATATGCCAAACCACCCCTAAAACGATGATTATTTTGGTATATATAAATTTGGTTCATACAAAATTTTATAAATTAAAGAGGAAGATGATTCTGAGAACCTAATTGAATTGGCCAATTTAATATAGTTAATTGAGAATCGGTTACTAAATCGATTCAATTTAAGGTAAAAACTATTTGATAGCAAATCGATGATAATGGTATAGTTTTTTAGTAATTAATCAATTTAAAATAATAAATTATAATCTTTTTAAATTATATATTTTATATATAATTTGTTTATTAAACTTTTGAATATTTAAATTATTGAATCTCTAATAATATTAGTTTGATGATGATAAAATCTAGAGATGGGAGGAGGTTGCACAAGTGGAAGAAGGTGTGAGAGAAGAGTGGCAGAGAGAAGGTATGGAAGTGAATGAAGTTTAGTTGTTGAAGAATAATAGAGAGTCACACTTGTAAGAGTATTACAATGCAGTATTTATACATCAGACAAACTATGCTCAATTAACTATGGCTAATTCTAACTCACACTAACGGACATCTAACTACAGTAACTTAGTTACTTTCTAACTAACTATTCACTAGCTTACTTCCATAAATATTTAGGCTGGAGCAGCACCAATATCAGCTAACATCTCCCCTCAAACTAGGAGTGTGAGGACTGTAAATGTCCAACAATCCTAGTTTGGAACAGCATGAGTGGAATGGTCCTGGTGCCGGTGTCTTTGTCAAGAGGTCAACCGTTTGTTTACTTGAGGTTACGGGTAGCAGCTTGATTACTCCCTCGTTTGCTTTGTCGCGAACTATATGGCAGTCTACTTCTATATGTTTTGTTCGTTCATGCAGGACCGAGTTGGCTGCCATGGCTAAAGCAGACTGACTATTACTGTACAGAACAAGAGGTTGGGGATGACTCACGCCAAGTACATGTAGCAGGCGAAAAGCCAGAGAGATTCACAAGTGGCATTGGCCAAGGCTCGATATTCCGCTTCAGAAGACGATCTCGACACAGTTTGCTACTTGCTGCTCTTCTAAGAGACCAGCGTTGTGCCAAGAAAGAAATAGTAACCAGAGACTGAGCGCCTGGTATCGGGGCATGTCGTCCAATCCGCATCAGCAAAACCACTGAGTTTGAAGTCAGTAACAAGAGGGAAAAAGGGACCCGTGGCTGGGGCGTTCTTCAAGTAACGTAGAACTCGCAGGGCCGCTTTGTAATGGTCTTGAGTAGGAGACTCCAAATATTGACTCAATTTTTTCACTGCAAAAGTAATGTCGGGTCTGGTGTTGGTAAGATACTGGAGCTTGCCAATGAGCTTTCTATACAAAGTGGGCTCAGTGAGGGGCGCTCCTGAGGTTCTACAGAGATGCACTGAATAGTCCATCGGTGTTGAAGCAGGTTTTGCCTCCAATAGGCCAAATTCCTCCAAGACATCCGTTGTATACTTCTTTTGATACAATGTCAAGCCCTTTGTGTTATAAGCAACCTCCATCCCCAAGAAGTATTTGAGTTTCCCTAAATCTTTGATGCTAAATCTGGTGTCCAGAACTGATTTGATATTTTCAATCTCATTGGCATCATCCCCTGCCAAGACAAGATCATCCACATAAGCTAAAATTGCAGTGAAACCTGAAGCAGTTCGTTTGGTAAATAGAGAATAGTCTGACTTGGACTGTGTGTAGCCAGATTCAGTAAGCACGGAGACAAGTTTGGTATTCCATTGACGGCTTGCCTGTTTGAGGCCATATAAAGACTTGTTCAGTTTGCAAACTGAGCCTGGAGGTGCTGCTAGACCTTGAGGAACTTGCATGTACACTTCTTCAGGTAAGTCGCCATAAAGAAAAGCAGTGTTCACATCCAATTGCTGGAGAAACTAACGCTTCGGGACAATAACAGACAGTAGAACTCTTAATGTAGTCATGCGGACAACAGGGCTGAAGGTATCAAAATAGTCAAATACGGCCGTTTGAGTGAAGCCCTTCACCACCAACCTGGCTTTATGTCGTTCGACAGTTCCATCCACATTAAACTTCACTTTAAAAATCCATTTTGATCCAATAGCTTTCTTCCCATGAGGCAGACTAGTAATAATCCATGTTTTATTTTTCTCAAGAGCTTGAAGCCCAGCATCAATTGCATCTCACCAACAACCCAATTTCATAGCGTCGTCATAAGTTTTAGGCTCGGAGATGGCCGCCACCGCTAATGAAAAACTTTTGAAATTTTGAGACAGTTTATTATAAGAATTATGTTTCGAAAAAGGGTACCTGTTGGTGGATGAATATGCCAAAGTCGATAGAATGGTAGGACAATCATAGTCATGCAGGTATGCAGGTATTTTTCTAGTCCTAGATGATTTTTTGGGGACTGGCTGTGGAGTTAATGATGATGATGATGCAGTATGAGTGTGCAAGGGATGTATGTCACACTCATTAGAGGGTGTGGGGTTATTATGTAATGCAGATGCATCATTCGAACATGAGCGAGGTGGTGAAGGTTCTGCTAGTGATTCGAATGGAACGGGTGAAGTATGAGGGAAAGTGATAGGGGTAAAAGTTTTAGGCAAATCAAAATACAGCAAGTTGTCATAAAGATGCAAATCATGAGGGCTTGAACTTGGATTAATGCCATCTGTTACCAGCTTGCTTTCATATGTATTGGAGTTAAAAGTCTTTTAAAAAGGAAATACAGTTTCATAGAATTGTACATTTCTGAAAATAAAGATTTCTCGTGTGTTGATATCATGCAGAACAAACCCTTTAATGTTGAATTTATATTCTAGAAAGACACATTTCCTAGCTCTTTTGTCAAATTTTCTTCTATGAGTAGCTAGTGTAGTGGCATAAGCTAGACACCCAAATACTTTCAATTCCATTAAATTTGGAGGTTTCCCAAAAATGACTTCATAAGGTGACTGATTTTTCAAGTTTTCATTTGGAATTCGATTTATAAGATGAGCAGCATGCCCAATTGCAGCTGTTCAAAAACAGGTTGGAATTGAAGAGTGATACATGAGTGTTCTAGTCATGCCTAAAAGGTGTTGGTGCTTGCTCTCAGCCACCCCATTTTTTTGGGGTGTCTCTACACAAGAAGTTTGTTGCATGATACCATTTTCAGCAAAAAATGTTTATAAGTTTCATTGTTTAATTTCTGAACCATGATCTGATCTAAAACACTTTACCATCTTGTTAAACTGGGTTTGGACATAAACTAAAAATTGTTTTATCAAAACTGGAATCTCATATTTTAATTTCATGAAATAGAGTCAAGTGAATTGGTTCTTATCATCAATGATTGTCAAAAAATAGTTATGTCCAGGAGTTAAAGGAGTAGCTAATGGTCCCAAACATCAAGATGAACCAAGTCAAAAAATTTTATTAGAATCTAAAGAGCTGTTTACAAGGGGTAATTTCTTTTATTTGGCGCAATGACAAAAGTCATACGACTGTACATTATCAGTACAATCTATGAGAGGATAACTCCTCTTTATTATATGCATTCTATCTATAGGTATATGCCCTAATCTAAAATGCCATAGGATTGCTATGTTATTCATCTCCAATGGTGCATCAAGCAGATTTGTGTGTCTAAAATGAGATGCTAATGACAATACAGTGTGATGTTGTGGTCGTGATCTCAATGGAGGAATGGTCAGTGTATATAGACCTCCACTTTCTTTAGCATATCCAATCATCTTCCAGGTACTCTTGTCTTGTACCTCACAGGCAGTATCAGATATTGAAAAATGACAACATAACTGTTTGGCAGCTTTAGAAACTGACAGCAAATTAAATGTAAAACATGGAAGGTATAATACGCCTATGAGATAAAATTTGTTAGAAAACATTACTATCCCTGCAATATTAGTTACGGTTTCATGTCCATTTGGCAGCTTAACTAGGATTGATTTTATGTGATGATAACTATAGAAATTTTCTAAAGAAAAGGACACATGATCGATTGCACCACTGTCAATGACCCAAGTGTGTAGTGAAAAAGTTTTTGAGAATAAAATATGTGAAATATGAGAGCTCATGGATAAGGTGTATATTGGAATACCTAATGGTGTAGGTTGATTAGGCTGTGAGATATTGCCTTGTTGGAGTAGTGCAATCAATGTGTCCTTTTGATCTTGAGATAGTAAAAGATGTGATGTCTTACTGTCTCCTTTTTAGGATGAAAATTGCATTTTTTCATTGGATTCTTCACTTTCCATTCCAAGTGAGGTAGCTGCATAGTTGATAGTTCTCAGAGGTTGTTTCATGTGTGGTGGTGGTCCGTACTTCTTGTAACAAGTATCCACCAAGTGTCCTATTTTGTGACAATAAGAGCACAGCTTGGGAGGTCCTCTGCCTCCTCTACTATCCCTTCCTCTTTCAGTTCGTCATCTACCTTTGTAGCCAGCAGCATTTGAGTAGTGTTGGGACCTTTTACCCTCAATAACATCAGATGAACTCATGCGAGCTCTTGCATCGCTGATTTCGGGTGAATGCAACTGTCGTTCTTGTTGAGTGAGAAGGGAAAATGCCTTGTTGACATCAGGTAGTAGTGTCATAAGCATCAACTGCGATCGAACTGTGCTATATTCGTCATTTAGGCCCCTTAACAATTTCACCAATTGTCTTTGTGTTCGATACTTCCTCACAGTTCTGAAGCCGCAAACGCATCCCGAACCACATAAGCATTTTGGAATTGGTAGGAATGTTTCAATCTCTTCCCAAATTATTCTCAGTTTGGTGAAATAAGCAGTGATACTTAGATCTCCCTGCCTAGTGGTATACATTTCCTCTTCTAATTCAGTGACTCTGAATATGTCTCCCTGATGATACCTATGTTCCAATTCGTTCCACATATCACAGGCATTTTCATTCAAAATCACACTCTGAGAGATCTCACTACTCAGTGACAAATTTAGCCAAGCAATCACATATGTATTACATTTTTTCCAAGCCAAAAAAACTCACATCCGATTCATCAAGTTTCGGTAAAGATCCATCAATGAACGCCAATTTATTATTTGATTTTAGTGCTAATCTCATTGCCCTAGCCCAAGAATGGTAATTGGAGGTATTCAAAGTCACATTAACTATGAAATTACCAGGATTCTCACATGGATGCAAGTAGAAGGGGCTTTCTAGATCCAAGATCACACTTCTGCTCCTCATTGTAGATTGATCCATTCTCTTCTGAAATTCTTGAAATTTGAAAAACTGATTCATGAATCTTGTAAATTTCTGAAATTCGCTGGAGGAGAACTCATTCTCCATCGGCATCGTACCTGGACTCGCTATTTGTTCTTCATTCGCCATAGTCGGGAAAAATCGGGAACCCTCATCAACAACTTCTCTTCTCCCTTTCTAATTCAAATTCTCGTCACACTCACAACCTCCACGCTCACCACACCATGATAAAATCTATAGTTGGGAGGAGGTTGCACAAGTGGAAGAAGGTGTGAGAGAAGAATGGTAGAGAGAAGGTATGAAAGTGAATGAAGTTTAGTTGCTGAAGAATAATAAAGAGTCACTTATAAGCGTATTACAATGCAGTATTTATACATTAGACTAATTATGCTCAATTAACTAGGACTAATTCTAACTCACACTAACGAACATCTAACTACAGTAACTTAGTTACTTTTTAACTAACTATTCACTAGCTTACTTCCATAAATATTTAGGCTCGAGCAGCACCTATATAAACTAACACCTATATAAGCTAACAGATGACTACTTCCCCTCTTCAGAACCTTGAAGAGGAATAAAGAATGCAAAGCTAGATATTAACTTAATATATAGTCAGGAATCCACGTACGAAAGAATTGAAAAAGTTTGTTATAATCATTCTAATTTTCTTAAATAATGTTACCATCGGTTAATAAAAAAGATTGAATAAAAGTGTAACGGAATCATTATAGTTTTTGTCAAGTTATAGTTTTTGATGCGTACATATTTTATATACAAATAATAATAATCTTCAAATTAAAGAAATAATACAAGTTGACCTACATGTTTGTTTCTTGCAAGGGGAACACTTGATGATTAAGATTGCAAAAAAAGATAGCTCTAAGTTAATCATATAACTATTTGATTCAGATAAATTAAACACAAGTAAAAGAAGAAAAGAAAAAATATTTAAGAAAATACATAGACAAATTAAACACAAGTAACTAACTCTAATAGATTGTAGAGTAGTTAGTATAGTACATTAGTTTTAATTAAACATAAACACATGCACGAACGCTGGCGATCGGAAGGTGCACGCATGGCTCTCAATGTCTCCCTCCAACGAATTTAGTTTATCGATAAGAATTAAGAATAACAACAACGCAATGAAAGGAACTGTTCTTTTTTTTTTTTTTATGTATTATTGTAGCATTATTCATTGCATGAGGTCACTTCCGTAATCGGATTTTAGAACATATGGTTCATTAATTTTTCGGGTAAGTTTTTCTAATATGTCTACACACACATAACAAAGCTACAAAAGGATGCACATAGTGGTTTTAGAATTAAGAGTCACTCATCTAAAGACGTTTAAAACGTCTTTTTTTAAAGATATTTTTTAGTAATTAAAATTTAATAAATATAATTAATTAAATCGTGTTATTTTTATTAAAATTAATATTATTTTTTATTAAAAAATTACTAAAATACCCTTAATATAGAAAATAACTAAAATACTCCTATTATATATATTAATTTTAAAAATTCTAAATTCTAGTCATTTACTTCTTGCCATCATAGAGTTAAGATTTAGAGTTTTCAAAATTTATATATAGTCATTTACTTCTTGTCATCATAGAGTTAAGATTTAGAGTTTTCAAAATTTATATATATATATATATATATAATAGGAGTATTTTAATTATTTTCTATGATAAGGGTCATTTTCTATAAAAAAATTTAGACCGATTCAAAATTTGATTCACCATCTTTTCGATCAAATTAATTTGTCTAGCCTAATTTTGATAAAAATAACACGATTTAATCGATTATATATACTAAATTTTAATTACTAAAAAATATTTTAAACGTCTTTATCTGAGTGGCTCCCTTTAAAATTACCTTGATAAAAGTTATTATTATTTTAGTAGAATATTTTTTTACGATAATTAATTCTTAAAAGAATATTTATTATGAGGATGAAATGTATTATAAGAATACTTTTAGCCAATATATAATTAAGAACTCTATTTTGGTTTTTATCTTTAATATAAAGAAGAGATGGCATACTTAATTAATTAATTCATCATTTTTGTTCATACTCGCTACAAACTAATCCATAATATAATGCATATTTAAATGAAGGGATAAGAAAACATGTGCTTTAATATATTTGCCTCATAATACTTCTTGGGTAAATGCATGCATTTGGTAATTTCTGTGTTTCACATACTTTATTCTTTTTCATCTCATATTTTCCCCATTTTTTTTTTGTATATCATAAATCAATAGAGAGCATATATATATATATATATATATATATATATATATATATAGAGTCCTGCTAGGGAGCCTGATTTTTGGGTTCACCAAGAATCGAATTCTTGACCTTTTGGATCTAGAACTCTAATACCATGTCATGATACCACTCATTCCAAAAATTTCAGCTGATAGGAAAAGGTAACACTAATAGTTATATCTCTAATATTCTCTAAACTTCTATTGTACACATTGTACAAATATTCTATTGGCTCCTCATACTTTCCTATATATATATATATAAGGCCATAGCTAGCCATGCTTCTTCAACAATAGAAGTAATCAATACAGAACATATCTTACTAATAGTAGAAGCAAGACTAAGCACAAAAACTAGTACAATTACAATTACACTTTTACTATATCTTGTAGTAAGAAAAAATAATGTAAAATAATCAATGAATTGGGTCTACTATGCCATCAATTATATCCTTTTTAGGGTTGAACAGGGAATTAGATTTTTGATCTTGTGTTGGCCCTAATTAGAATAGTCGTCTTTTTCTCTCTCTCTCTGCTTGGAATTTTTTCTTTTTAAGAATAGAAAAGAATAATGTGTGATTATATATATAGGTATAGTTAGTTTCTCCAAACCCAAAAGAAAAGAAGAGAAGAAAAAAAGTACTTGACTTACTTACACAAAGCGCCAATGGCGATGTTGGATGTTGACTTTAAGCTCAGCCTCTCTCTTCCCGGTACTCAAACCGGTGGCACCAAACGCTGCCGCCGCTTTCCGGAGGAGGACACCGTTGATCTTCTTCATCCCAACGAAGAATACAATTTTTCACCAGCATCCAAGTAAGCTTGTTTTAAGTTAGGATAATGTGATAAGAGCTGCATGCGATGAAAAAATATAATTATTGCTAGAGATATAATTATTTATGTTATTTTTTTATCAGTTTAAATTAAAAAAAATGATATTATGGCATAGTATGAACAATCTTTAGTAATTCCTAAAAAAAATAGGTAAATAAAACAAAAAAATAAATAAATTTAAAAAAATTATTATTTAAATATATTAGAAATATAATTATTCATTCTGTATGTTATTATTAATTTAAAATTTTAGGAGAATTAATATCATGATGTCATGTGCAGGGCACAGATTGGGGGGTGGCCGCCGGTGAAGGCAAACAGAAAGTGTGGCGTGAAGGTGGGTGTGGACGGAGCACCATATCTAAGAAAAGTGGATCTTGAAGCGTATGAGAGTTATGAGCAGCTCTTCAAGGCATTGGAGACCATGTTTTGTTGCTCAACCATTATTTGTACGTTTTCCTTTGATTCATTGATGATGATGATTATTGGTATTATTGATGAGAGTAAATGGGTGTTTTTGTATATGTGTAGGTAATGAGAATAAGGTGATGGATAATTATATGCCAACTTATGAGGACAAAGATGGTGATTGGATGTTAGTTGGCGATGTACCTTGGAAGTAATTACTAATTACCACATATCCATGTTTCATTCTTTTCTTTCCTCATTAAATAACTCATTTCTCACCTGCTTTGATTTCTTGTATTTTCTTTTTAGGATGTTTGTTGAATCATGCAAGAGAATAAGACTCATGATAAAGTAGACCCCTTGCCCTTTGGCTCGCTAAGGTTAATTATTTTTGCCAAAGCTAATGAGAGCTTGATTATTATTATTATTATTATTATTATTATTATTATTATTATTATGGGTAAAGTATATTTTTTGTTCTTGAAGTTTGACAAAAGTTTTAAAAATACCCTTAAGTTTTATTTTGTGTCAATTTTGTCCCAAAAATTTTCGATTTGCATCAAATATACTCCTACCGGCTAAATTTTCAAAAAAATTAAGACCAATCTAACAATAAAGCATGAAAATTATACTTGATTTGCTTGTGTTGAGGGTTGTTCTTATAAAATTGTTGTTGAATTGGTCTTAAATTTTTTGAAAAATTAGCTATTAAGAGTATATTTGATGCAAATCGAAAACTTCTATGACAAAATTGAAACAAAATAAAATTTAGGGATATTTTTGAAACTTTTATCAAATTTCAAGAACCAAAATATACTTTATCCTATTATTATTATTATTATTATTATTATTATTATTATTATTATTATATATGCCTCTAATTATATATCTGTGCACATAAAATTGCAGGTATACCGTACTGCTCAACTTAGAAGAATATAATCTAGTTTAGTTAGCTAAATTAGCTATATATATATATATAGTTATATGATAGTAAATATTATGTATGAATCTTGCATCATCGTCGTCATATATAAGATCCAGAGTGTATATTATATACAGACTACATACACTTCCGCTTTGGATTGTTTGTGTATATGTGATGTTTGTTAATTAATGATATGGTTTATGTTATGAACAAATCATAAACTTAGTATTTGTATTCTATTATACATGTTATAGATTACCAACTTTGTTTAAAATTGGGAGAAAAAAATTAATAGCCCTCCTTCCAACAAATTAAAGGAATCAGCATATACTTAAGGTGGTTTACACATGTTAAAGAGAACGAATTTATTAATTAATTCAGTGAGATAATAACTACGTTTCATAATGTGTGCTACATTTTTTGTTGAATGTGTCAATATGTTAATTTATACTTGAAGCCCAATTTAATAAATCGATCATTTTTTGCTGCTATTTCTTTTTTTTTTTTTTCATCTTTGTAGAACTTTGATATAGACCTAAAACGGACCATGAAACAGAGCATTTGGAAGTCTATTAATTATTGGTGCATTAAAAACAAACTTGTTTCTGACCCAAAAAAAACAAACAAAATTCTATTTGGACCAAGGGAAAAATATGATTTGCAGTGGGAAACATTTTTCCACTTCCACATAATTGATCTTTTATAACGAATTTCTTATGGCACAAATATCTAGAAGTGCACGCGGATCGGATCGGATCGGATATGACCAAATGGATCCGATACGACCCGATCCGCACATTTGCGGATTGGATCGGATATCGGATATATCCGCAAAACAGAAAAATATTTTTAAAAGTTTATTTTTATTAAAAAAATATCAATAAAATTCATTTTTCTATTCTTTTAAATATGTTTATTCATAAAATAATATTAAACATGCTTTTTTTAAATAATAAATTAAAATAATACAACATATACTATAATTATTAGTTGAAATAAAATATAAAAAGAATATTTATTTATTTATTTCTTTATTTTTGCGATACGCGGATCGAATATGCGGATACCAACACAAAATTTGCAATCCGATTCGATTAGTGTGCGGATCCGATCCGATCCGATCCGCAATAGATCCATATCCGCAATTTTTGAATCGGATTCGAATAAACACCGCGGATATGCAGATCAGATCCGATCCATGAACACCCCTACAAATATCCCTCGGGTTTGAAAGTTACTTCACATGATGAATTCTTGCTGATGAATGGTTTTGAACTTTGAATGAAGGAGTGTAAAAAACATGACAGTTGATAAATGACAATAATAAATATAAGCACGGAAGAGTGTATACTTTGGTATCATATATGGATATAGTTATGATGGACGGTTATTGTCCAGCTGTACTTATATTAATATAAGTGACATGAATTTGAATGAAAGAATAGTGGATATATTGGTCTATTTTGCATTTTGAATCTTGTATGGTTGAATGTTGATGTTTCTTTTTAGGTAGGAATTAAGGGTTAGAATTGAATTGTACAAGAAAGCAACTACCTGATCATGACAATTGACATAGTTAACTATTATATTAAATTTTATCATTCATTAATACACAACTACTTTACATAAAGAACTGAATTTTTTAAATATATGTTACTTAATTGAGAGTGAATGAAGCTTCTAACTAACTAACTAACAACCATAATAAGTGTTTATTATTTAGCTTGTGCAGTTGTGATTATAAATACATGACCAAAATGAATTGCATTCATCATCATAATCTTCTTATTCAACTGTGTTTGAAAACATGACAGGGGGATCTGCACCAGCACAGCAACAGATGTCGTATTATGATCATGTTCAGAGGCGACACAACGAGAAAGGAATCTTCTATGCTTGGTGTGTTACTTCATCCTTTAGTTTGTGTTAC
This sequence comes from Arachis ipaensis, assembly GCF_059453495.1. NCBI lineage: Eukaryota > Viridiplantae > Streptophyta > Magnoliopsida > Fabales > Fabaceae > Arachis > Arachis ipaensis. The sequence continues at coordinate 767,901 of NC_142443.1, read as the reverse complement.
TTCTCAGTTCTTCAATTCCTTCTTTGACATGTGATTCATTTTTGATTGGTTCAGTTTGTTTACCCTGTGTTGCTGCTTCTGCTGCTATGAGAGTTGTGAATGCTGCTTGGAACGTACCTGTTGTTGTTGTCCCTAGCTACCTACTTTCAGATTCATCCTTATTGTAGCTATATTGTGTCAAATCAATTATAAGGAACAACACTCTTTGAATTATTACTTTATTTCTGTTGCTTGCTCACATTCAAATCATAGTTTACCATTGTCTTATATTTGATTCCAAGTTGCTTATTATATTTAATTAACCAAATAAGAGATATAATTATTTTACAATAATTATATACTTACATTTACTCATTCACACTACATCCAGAAATATATATATATATATACATCACAAATGGTTTCTTTTTATGTTATCCATAAAAAAATCATGGTTTTAAAAGTTGAAATAAATAAGCCTTTGTTAGGATGACAAAGAGGAAGTGAATTAAAGGTTCTCTTAATCCTCTAGTCCAACCATGAGTCTAAAAGTTATTAGTCAAAGTCTTCTAAAATAGAGTCTACCACTCGAAAATGTAAATTGTAGGATGCCATTTGATTTAGTTATAATTTGTAATTTATAATATGTATATATAATTTAATCACCTTAAAAATAGTTTGAATTGAATCCACGGAAGATATTATTATCAAGTTAGGCTCTATACATTATCTTCTTTGAGTGCAATTCTTTTTTAAACCATACGTTAACGCAAAATGCTTGTGCACTGAACTATTTTTTTTCTTTTTTTGTATTGACTTTTTCTACAAATTTTTAGATTTGATATCAAAACACAATGCATATAACATAGTTACATAGTGCACGAAAAGAAATGCAATTTTCAGGGAAAATCTTATCCTACATAACAAAAACTTGAAAATTTTCAAATAGTTTTTTTTTTTCAACCTTTAAAAAAAAGAATCATACATAACTAAAAAATGAAATTCTGTATTTAAGAACTCAATTAACCTGGGTATCTACTAAACCTGCAAGAATATGCATTTCATCATTTGATTGCCTACACAGAAATGAACTGTAGCCATAATCCTCAACTATGACAAAAATTTCAGAGGACCTAATTACTAGGGCTTCAGAATCTCATTGTTACACTATAATAACAAGAACAATCCTTTTCTGGCTACATTACTTCAAAACATTCCCTTTTTTTTCCTACATTACTTCAAAACATTCCCCTTTTTTTTTGCTACATTACTTCAAAACATGCCTATGCAACATGCTTGTGATTGTGACCTTGGTGTTCATTCAATGTCAGACAACTTAAGCAAGGATCCCAACAAAAGGTCACCAAATGTATATACAAAAAGATATTAAAGAATATAGACAGGAACACTTGAACTAAACTTGGAGGGAGAATTAGATTAGTCTTGATTGAGAAGGCTTTTGACTAACAAAGCAAGGTGTTTTTCCTTCTGATGTGCACATATCTCTGTTACAGTTAAGGCCTTAAGGGTCCTTTGCTTTGATTTGTAAATTATCTATAACTTCAGAACAGTGTGTCAAGCAATTCAGGTGATGACAAAGCCGCTACACATTTGAACTGCGAGAGAAATTTTCATAATGAAACACCATGCAAGTTACTTACTAGTACATATGATTCATATATATGATGTCCTGAAACAAGGAGATGAAATATAGCCTGTTGTTTCTATTTTCATTTTTAGGATTTTCTGTTTCTATCTATCTATAATGTGAAGGAAAAAGTATAAATAAGAAATGAAAACGAAAGCCAAGAAGGTTTGGCTAGTTTCAATTCCTAATCTTTCATACCTTCTCTTGCTCATACTTGGTGCGGATGGCAGTTAAAGGGCAGTCATTGCTATTCAGCTGTAGATCCCGTAATGCAAGAACTGTGGCTTTCAAGTCTGATGGTTTATAAGAGGCATAGTGTTGAAGAGTTGGATTCTGAAAAGAAAAATGGTGGTCAGATTTTCTTTATGTGAGTAAATTCATAAGGGAAATGGCAGTGACAAACACATACCCATGGATGGCTTGACCGATCTAAAGTCCATCTAGCAAGAAATACAGCAGATGCCGCAATCATAGAAGGACGGAAATTTAAGAAACCATAGTTCATAAGTGTTAGTTCAGCAAGGTAATTTGCCAGGTACTCCAATTCGAAGCTCGGGCTCTGCAATTTTTTAGGCAGGCGATTAGTAATGCACAAATCAAAACAATGTGGCATGTTCTAGACCAAGCAGCCATGTCAAAGTTGAATCTTTCACCTCGTAAGAAGCTTGTGCTGCCCGAAGAAACCTCCTACGAAACCAAGGATGAGTACGGACAATTGAATGAGGTTTCAACATAACATTTTATTTTATTTTAAAAAATATTTTTTAAATGAAAAATATGTTAACAAGTACCTGAGGAAAGTTTTTGTAGTGGGAGCAAATAGTTTATATGATGAGGACTTCAACACTTCAGTCTCCATTTTTCGTACCTGCCATTCAGATTATTTATCAATGCAATAACTCCAGTTATTTTGATAATAAGGCTCCACAACATACATTGAACTCAAGCCACAAAGGATATGGTAGATGGGCTTGATATTCTAAGTTCTCTTGTTGGGATAGGAATGAAATTGCAGTTTACTATTTGAGTGTATATTTTGTATTTTGCCATTAATCACACTAGTTCAAACTTGAAAAAGCAAGGCGTACCTCCTCTTTTGTGTATGTGTTGTCTGTGATGAAGCAGAATTCTTCAATTCGTGGGGCATTAATTTCTTCGTATTTCCTTTAATCATACAAAAACAAGAACATTTTCATATGGGGATGCTTCAAAGATATACCTAGACAAAATATGGACTGCTGAATTGAAAGCCTAATCTTAATGTCAACAAAGTAACAGACACTAAATTTCCTTGAAAGACTAATAACCAACATAGAAACAACAATAATTTATGATACAAGTATACAACGAACATGAATGCATATGTTTGTAGAGGAATGCTAACAGAATCAGAAGGTAAAAGGTCAACTTCGCTGACCCGAATAACTTACGAGGCAATTAGCATGCAGGTTATGCCAAGCAACTGAAGTCGTCGTCTTTCCATGTAAGTTTGAGAGAGAAACCAGTCTATGAGATATACAGTGAGGTAAAGAGTATCTGGGACCAATTTATACTCCTCAGAGACCTGATAACAAAGTTAAATGTGAATTAAAAGCAGCATTCGTATTGCATCGACTAGGAAAATTGAACCAAAGGAAAAACATGAAAGAATAAAAACAAAATAAGTTAATATCTACAAGCATGCAAGAAAGGAATCAGCATCAGTGATTTCACAGACTCTGCTAAGTTCCTATTGTTCAGTGAATACTTGACAGTTTGAACTTCTTAAAGATATTGGAAAGTTATACAAACCTCTACAAGCCAATCAACCAGTATCCCACGCATGCTTTGTGTTATATCTTGCTGTACTGTTTCCATGTAGTTAGGATAAGGCCTTCTTGATAGCTGAAAAATAAATGTTTGACATATTTTATGAAACAGCTGACAAGAAGAATGTTATGGAAAGTTCAAAACTAACAAATTTTACTTCTCAAAAATGAGTTGGAAACCAAATATTAAAGCAATTCTTCAATTGACTAGATGTTGCAACAATCAAACTATCAATTGCAAATTCAAAGCAAAGTTTTTACATTAGGAATGCAAAATAAATTCTAAAAACCTCAACAGGAAAAGGCTGGCAGTAAAAATAAACATGAAGATATTCTTGTAACTTCCAATGCAAGTCATTAGTAGAGACAACAAGATTTCTGTATTGGACAGAAGAAGATTGTTTTATTATAAGTGCAGGGCATTTATTTCACAAACCTCAGCAATACGCAAGTTTTTGTAGATATCAGTCGCATAGAAGCTGCACAATTGGGGATCTTCAAAATCTGCATCAATGTCAGTGATATCTGGTCCCTTTAATACATTTAGAAGTTCATAAACGCCACTCTTCTCGGCTGCAGCCATTTGTACATCTGAGAACAACACACAAAAAGAGTGCATCAACTAACTAAAAAATTATTTCCTTTATGAAGCTCATGAAGAGATTCAATTATCCTTTTATGATTTAAGGTGGAGTATTTAAGCAATGGGCAGACATGTCCAACTCTAAAGTATATTATGATATGCCGGGATCCAACATATTACTATAGCAGTCTTGTTGCCAGAGGGAGGGGGGAGTACCTTTCTTTTGAGAAATCAAAAGAAGAAGTGCATTGTTTGCGTTATTAACTGAGCACGTAGCATCTTCCGGTCTAAGCCCTGAGTGGGGCAAACTCTTCTCTTTAAGTACTTTGGAAACACCACTTGGACCAGCCTTATCCAGCTTGCCTTTCTTAGACTGAGAATAAGTTACAGGGGATATATTAGCATCATAAGTAAGGGAAATGTTAAATTCAAACAGTTGAGGTTTTAACAAGAAATGGTGGATGCATGGCAAGTTAGCAACCTGAATTTTAGGTGCATTCAAACAGCCCTTGCCTTTAGTTTCACAGAAAATGTTAGACACATCCTGAAGAGCAGCCCTCTTTTTACGTGGAAGGCATGCATTATCCGAAACTGCTCTTTTTGGATTGCCTTTTACAAGCTGCTTCTCTTTTTGTTGTGATACCCCCTTTGAAGGAGGCAATTGCCCAGATGCAAGAAATGCAGCAGCTTGAGCTCGAGTCAATCGACGAGGGAGGTCTCCAACGTTCCTGGTTACATTATTTTCTTTCTTCATGACGACAATATTCAGTAGAACAGAGGAAATTATGGACACAAAATCTTGATGTGTGAATCCTGTGACAGAAAAATGAAATTATGAGACAGGAAAGCCAAAAAAAATCTATATATCTGTTTTAGAGATCAGATTTTTAAAGTTGACCAGCAACCTAACATCAAAGGAATACACTTCAATTCATCATAATTTTGCAGTCTCCTGGTCCATCTTTTCAATGCAGAACAGAGTTCATTTTGAATTTGGTATGTTACAATAATGATTTTAAAAAAAACAGCATATCGATGCAATATGGTGAGACTAGTTAACAATTAAGATCAGTGCCTAATTTAAGCTTCCATCATGCTGTTGATTTTGTGTCAATAAAGTAATTAGTTAATATAAGAACTCTCTTATATTTTGAAATACAAATCCTCTCATCAAACTAAGATTAACATAAAAAATGAAAAAAAAAAATTAAAAAGAAGAAAAAGGGGCAAAACTTTAAGTTAGATATAGAATGACTAATACAAATGCAGAAGAAGTGCACATTACAAAAATAGAATGAACTAGGTCAATATAGAGTGCAAATTACATTTGTAAAGTGTTGGAGCAGAAGAAAAAGAAACCCCAAATCAATTTTAGAGTGACAACCAACTTTCCTCTGCAATTGCAAAAGCATACATTCCAGAAAACATACACACATTGTAAGAAGAGAAACAACTATGTTTATATACAAATGTAATCTTATTTTTCAGCATCACAGGTTCTACAGCTTCAGATTAGTAGTTTTCTTCACTTGATGGGAAAAATTGCAGTCAAAAATTGAGAAGAAAAAGAAATGAAAAGAAAAGAAATCAAGACTCAGACTTTACTTTTTCCCTTCTCTTACTGAGGCATTTTATCATACACCCATCAGACATAAAGAACTAAACATCAAAACCCAAATCAGCATTGAAGCAACATTACCACCTTCCCAAACCCAGTCACCCAGAAACACAAACATGTTCAAGAACGTAACATTTCTTGAAAGACAAAGACAATGGATTTGTATGCATGAAGAAGGACCTGATTGGGTGTCTATAGTGCAAGCTCCACCACCTCCATTGAAGAGAGAGAGAAAGCTCAGAAAAAGTCAGAAACCACAAACAAGAAGAGCGTCCTTGCAATGTTTGTTGGGGAACAAGCGTGAGAGCGGGATGTGGGTTGGGTTTAAAAATCTTTATGGAAGACATGGACGAGGATAAAAAAAATTAATATAGTTTTCTGAAATAAATAATAATTCTGTGGAGTATATAGTAGTATATGCTAATACCAATTATTTAATAAGACTTTAGTGGACTATTCAATTTTTGTTTGACCCAAAAAAGTTAAAAGCCAATTGAGTGATGGTGAAGAAAAACATCATATGACCATTTCCTTTTTGTCCATTTATGTATGCCATGTTATCTTTTATCTAAAGTTTTATTTAGTATTTTATTATTTAATCAATTTAAGAATATCTTTAGTAATAATTCTTAAAGCATTTCTTAGTAAGAATATATCTTTTCACAAAAATACTATTCATACGCCAATATAACTACTAAAATCAGCTAACAATAAATTTATGTATAAATATAAGTATAATTTAATTTATTTTTAATATTAATTTTGATATACACTTAACATAGTCGATCTTTTTAATTACATCTCTCGTCATATTTTCAACTCAGTTTATCAATTGAAATAAACTAATTACTTAGTAAGATTAGTGACTAAATTAGTCCAAATACACTGTATTATATGTATTAAACTGTACACTATGCGATATTTTTTAAGTTAATGATTTCGGATATTTTGTTTCATATTTAAAAAACAAAAACTTATGTAGTTTATAAGATTGTTATTATTATTATTAGTAGTAATATTATGTAATAGGTCAGTTAAGATTACGAAATTATTAGCATCTATTCTTAATATATAAAAATAGATGCATAAGTTTATCTATATTATTTTTAAGATTTTTTTTTTTTACTAATGTCATGTCAATAATATCATTTATTTTGGCAAAATTTTAGAATCAACCACTCAATTTTTGCCAAATCATCTATTATTTCTAAATCAGCAATATATATATATATATACAAAAAACAATACAATAATTACCAACGACAATAATTATAAATTAATAGTGTCTAACCAAATTTGTAACTTACAAATACATTAAATTCATATCCTTATATTTATTATATCTTACCGTTGTAAACAATACAATAAATTTATACCTCTAATAATTAATTTACTAATTTCTATAAACAACTCATTCAATGTAATAAACATCCATATTACAAATGTTATAATAATATTATTAATCATAATAAATTTTACGTTACAAACATTCAAATTTCATACTATTTGAACTACTTATATAAGTCTCTTGTCACTATTCCTTCAAATAACATCAAATTTAGCTCAAAAAATCTATTTCCGGACTATACAACATCTCAAACTCACTAAATGGAGATAACTATGTTATATGTGAAAAGTGTAAGAAGAAAGCATATGAAAAAGAGATAACTACATTTGTGGTATACGTAATCAAACACTACAATATCTAACAATAAGGTAACTTTATATACTTTTCATAATCCTATCTATCAAATTACTAACCAAATACTTATTTTAGGTTCAAAATTCAATTAAAAGTTTCAAATAAAAGTGATACAACAACTTTTGTACTATTTGATAGCAAATAAAAAAAAAATTGGGTACAACTGCTCAAACCTAATGACACTCCAGAAAGTAATGATATTGAATTACTACTCCAATTGAAAATTTTGTGTAACTTCACTCATATTTAAAGTCAATGTAAATGATTTTAATCTTAAAGAAGTTCTCTACAATACATTATTACCAAGACATTTGTTCCCACCAAAAGCACAAGCACTGAACCTAACACCCTTTACAACAAATAAAACAGGTAATACTAAAAAAAATTACTTATTTTAGTTATTTTAAACATTATTTTTATTTTTAATTTAAATTATTCATTGATTATAAGAACCAATTTCACCAACACTAATATTCTCAGACGAATATCACATACCCATCAAAAGATTAAGGTGAAAAAAACCATACAAATTAAAGACATATCTTCGAAAGAAGAACATACTTACAAATATGGAACAAACAACATAATATAAAGTGCATATAACTCAATAATTCATAAAGAACATGTGTATTTATAAGAACTTACACAAAAAGAAGAAAATAACAAGTCTAACAACAACCAATAAAACAAAGAGAGGACGAGTACCATAGAAGAAGATTAAATTTATCAACTAAAATAAATACAAAAATCAAACCACTAAATAAAAATGTCATTTTATACATACAACTCTAACATCTAAATTTTTTGTATTATAAATTATTTTAAATAAAATATTTTTTAGATTTAACTTTAATTTACATATTTAATTTAATTATATACAAAATATAATAATTTTTAATATTTATTATATACTATCATTAATTTATTGCTCCGCGTATCGCGCAGGTTTCATTCTAATTGATTAAAAGGGAAGAACGGTAAAATGCGTAGTTGTTTATGTGATGTGTGGTGGATTCTCAAAAAGTTGAAAATTTGAACCACGTGTTAGCTGGCACTTACACTTTTTTAGTTTTTTAGGTTACTGGCCTTTGCTTTTTTCAATAGTTCTATTCTTCTCCCTTCTCTCTTCTCTCTTGTCTTCTACACTTCTAACTTCTAAGCAATATTATTATTAATTTATTGTGCATTTTGAATTTGGGTTTTCTAGTAATTTTTTGAGCTATAATATGTACATTTTCCGATAATAGCTAGTTCAATACTGCGGTAATCAAAGTTGATTTTAAGTATTTTAACATTTATTGTTTTTAACGATTTTTTTAAGTTTATCTGTATACTGAATAAATTAAATACTAAAACATTGCAATTTAATATATTTATTTTAACAACGTATATGTATGTATTGCTGTAATTTGAATATAGTTTATGAGAAAATAATATTATCAGTTAGAAACTTAGAATTTATGGATCATTTTTTGTTAAGTGAATCTAGCTAAGAGGAAAAACAAAACGTATAATCTTTTTGATATACAACAAAACGTTAACACTAATCTGACTTAACTCGAGTCTTAAGTCATAATAATTGCAACTAATTGTTTCTAAACGGATAAAAATTGACTTACTCAAGTTTTTTTTTTTTTTTTTAGGATAATTTCGATACTTATCCACTTATCCTTTTTCAAAAAAATAAATAAACAACTACAAGAAAGCTAAATATATTTCAATATTGTTGTAAAACAAGAGAGTTTTAGATTAACTGTGATGATTTCAATCTTTAAAACAGAATGATATTAAAACACTTTTTGATACATTGCCATCATTAATTCACTAAACACCTACCTACAATTGAATCTCATATTATATTTTATAAAAAATATTATTTATATATACTAAAATCAATCATCACTATATCTTTATGTATAAATACATATATAATTTAATTTATTTTTAATATATATTTTATATTACAATATATATTTTTTATTAGTAGTTGATTTTAATATACACTATAGTTGATATTTTATAAATACAATTAGAAAAAGATAAATAATATAATCGAGTTTTTAATTTTTTTTTTTTTTTGGTAGATAATTGAGCCATTCATTATATATTCATTGATGTATGAAAGAATACTTGCTATTATTATTCAATGAAAATTAATTTTGATGTCTTGGTATTTTATCCCCAAAAGGTTGTATTATTCACATAGAAACGAAAAGAATGAGTATTCAATATAATCAATTTTAGCAGTAGTATGTTTAAGTTTTTTTCATAAATATTTAAGTTTACTAAGTTAGTAATTCAATTTATTAATAATATATAAATAACATTTGATATTATAAAATATAAAATAATTAAATATTTCGTTTGAGTGAAAATAAAATAAAAAAGTTTAAATCTTAATCTTACCTTTATCCTATCAATTGCTACTTCCATTACTACAACAATATAAACTATTTTTTAGGATTATTATGTGTCAAAAAAAATAAAATTCGTCAAAAAAATAAATTTTGACATTATTTTAATTATAAAAATATGTTAATAAAATTTTTGTGAAAAATAATATTTTTAACATATAAGTAATTGTAAAAAAAAGTTTAAATTTTATTTTGATAAATATTAGCCGTAAAAAATAATTTATTAGAAAAATTTGAGAATATATTTTTTGTAATATTTATTAACCGTTAAAAATATTATTTATTTTGATACTTATTGACCATAAAAAATTCTCAACAAAAATTTTTAACAAATAATGAGATGAGATTTTGAAACTGAAAAATAATCTGAGATTTTGAAGATGAAGAATGAGTAGTATGATTCTAAACTGAGAGTGATGCCAAAATTGACGGAACTCAACGAAGAAAAGGAATAATAAAGTAAATTGAAAACAAATGAGTGTCAAGATTGAGGAGTAATCTTCTACAATTAAATTATTCATAAAAAAATATAAAAAATTTGACATTTATGATATTTGTCAAAAATATATATTAATTTTTATATTTAACTATGACTGTTAAAAAAATTATGTTAAAATAACTCTCTTTTTTTGTAGTGTATTTCTTTATAAAAATGCTTGACAATAATAATTATTTGCGGTGGACTGACATATATTTATGCAAATTTCTTATTACAATAATTAGCGATTTTTCCAACAATTAACCACTAACATGTATTTGTGAAAAAAAAATCATCTCTTTAAAAAGTCTACTAATAATGTTTCGTCTGCAAAGATAAGTTTTTGTATTAACTAAAAGAAGCTAAATTGTTAATACGAAATGCAAGTGAAATGTTTGTCTATCAAAATTCAAATTTTGTATTGATGCTATTAACTCATTCTGCTCAAAGAAAGCGACTAGGCAGATGAATGTAGATATACATTAAAGAATAGAAAAACAAACATATGTGGTTCATATATTTGAAATTTTTCAACTTATTAATTAGTATATTACATTATTGAATACGATGAAGCTCGTTAATATTATTAGCACGTGAGTTACCAGCTTTACCAACCTGGAACCACACCCCACATGAAGGGCAACCACACCTTCCTCTTAAGTCATTGCCCTTAAATATTATATAGTAGTGTGTAGACTTAGACTAACATAAATTTATCTATACTCAAAATTTAAAGTATGCCTTAGAGATCCATAAACTTAAAATAGAGTGCTTTATTTTATGGATGAGAAAGTAAGTCATATCAAATCAAATCAAATTATCTAAAATGAGAGGGAGATTTGACAAGTGTATGTGTATAAAAGTCATAGATCCATAATTCTCTCGGTAAATCGTTTTTGATAGGTGGCATTGCAAGTTAAATAAACCAAGAGCGGGCAACTCATTAATGCAGAGAAAGGTCAATGCTTCTAAGTTCTAACTAACATTATATGCTTTTGGAAATTACTTTTTTAATTTTAAAGTATAAGTAAATTCTTTTTGCTTTGGTTTGAAAAGTGTATATTATGCAATGTTTATATAGTCCCCAATGTTTGGGTAAATCCTATTTGTGTCCCTAACATTTAAATCGTTCTATTTGTATTCCTAACATTTGTAAAAGTGATTCAATGTTATCCTGCCGTCAATTACACATCATGAGTGCTTTAGTTTGAGTTTTAAAAATCTCTTCTTGAAGTTAAAATACAAATGTTTGGGATAGAATCGATGATCTACTCTAAAAAATAACTCATCAAATGTTGAAACTAATTCCTACAACATTTACATAATTCACTTTTTTAGGGGCATAATTTAATCTAAACACAAATAATGGGTATAATATTAAAATTGAACATATCCAAGTAAGTCCTAATTGAGAATGAATACATCCAAATGAGAATAATTGAAAAATATAATCTGATTTGTTAGTATAATTGATAGTAGGATAACATTGAATCACTTTTATAAACGTTAAGGATACAAATAGAACGATTTAAACGTTAGGAATACAAATAGGACTTATCCCAAACATTGGAACAAAAACAATACTTTACTCTATATTTTAAGCAATCTCACTACTTTTCAAACAGTATTCAGTATTAAGTATCAACCATCAAGTATCGGTGTATAACTAAGAAGATTTGTGTTCTCTCAAACAAAAAATAAAACTAAAAAATATTTAAGTACTTTTTGCTATGATTATATTTTGACTGTATTGAATGATCAATGTGTACACAGTATTTTGTTTTAAAAGGACTTAGGTTAAATAATGTATTGAATAGCTATACTATCCATCATATTATAAACATTTTAGATCAGATTCACCTCAAACTATAATTATTTTCAGTGACCAAATTATACAACATCAACGATGACATTATTGATTATAAAATTAAAGCAAAAAGAATGAGAATGAGCAACATAAATTTTAAAAAATATTTGGTGAACATTGGATTATGACATCGATTATTATTATTATTGCCACGAGTTATAACTCAAATGGTATAATCTATTCATATTCACCTAAGAGGTTGTGGGCCCTCTATCTTTGATTAAAAAAAACGATTATTATTATTATTGGGAGACATTGAAAAGGTCATCTAGCAGGTACTACCGGTGGGAGTGAAGTGACAAATGGAAGACTGTGTTTAATAAAATTGTGAGTGATATGTGTACGTATGAGTAATTTGTGTTAATTTATATGTGAGAAATTTTTGTATGACTTGTTTGGTGAGAGTTTGAGATGTATTTGATGTGGATGATAAAAATTTTAATTAGTAGTTAATAGTTGGAGATTGAATACAATTCAAAGACACTTACTTCTCTGTTTGGAGGAAATTTGTAGGAATGATTTGAACAAAATTGATTAAATTTTTCGTGGTGGTAATTACATCATTTGTATATTATGGACTAAAATTTTTCTGACGGAAAAAAAAATTACAATAGTGATGACTGATGATGATGAAGAAGATGAACAAGACAAAAAAAAGAAAAAAAAAAAAAAGAATAAGAAGAAAAAGATTAGGTAAATATAATAGAATTTTATTAGACTAGTTATAAAAATACTTGGTCATTCAACATTTCTAAAAGTAATGCTAAGGAGATAATAATACACAATTATTATATTTTATTTAATATCTATAATTTATATATGTAACATCTATGGCATAGACTTCCCATACTCAATTAAGAGGTTGCGGGTTGAGTCTCTTATCTTTCCAAATTTTTGCCAATGAGTTATAGTTCAAATGACATAGTCTCTCTATACTCAATTAAGAGGTTGCGGGTTCGAGTTTCCTATCTTTGGTAAAAAAAAAAAAACATCTATAATTATATTACATATAAATTTATTTATTTATTTTAGCAATAATTATAAAAATATAAAATAAAAAACAAATACATTAAAAAAATAAAAAAAAGTTTATACCTCCCTATGATTTCAAACTATGACTCCCAAACATTATACTTAAATAAAGGATAAATTGTTAAAATAATAAATTATTGATTAACATAATTTCAAAAAATACGAACGATAAAAATATTATTTTTTATAGACGAACAAAATTGCCAATGAGTTATAGCTCAAATGACATAGTCTCCTTATACTCAATTAAGAGGTTGCGGGTTCGAGTCTCCTATTTTTAATAAAAAAATTCAAAATTTGGTCGTAACATTTAGATAATTATTTAGAATGTGCTTAAAAAAAAAAAAAAGCAAAATTTGAAGATTCAAATTTTGTATTTTTCTAAAAAAGGTCATTCACCAAAAAATAAAAAATTCATTGTTAAAAAGGTAACACATCTTAAAAATAAAACAACTTTATTTTTCTAATAATATTTGTAAAAAAATTACATCAAAATTCGATTTAAAAAACACATTTTGATAAGATATATATTTCTATGGTATTTTTAGATGTTTTCAAGAGTTATTTGTCATTAGATCATGATAAACATTTCCAGCAATAAAAATTTTCAATACCAATAAATAAATAAATAAAAGAATTAAATGAATAATTGAGTGGTTGTAAGTTGTATCCAGAGATCCAAAATTTTGAGATGAAAAGTTGCTGTGGGTCTAGTCCGTTACCACTTACCAGCAACCAACGGCTCTCTCCAAACAAAAAGCCCACTAAAATCCCAAACCAACCTTTGCCTAAATCTCAAACCAGAAACTCCCAGGGTTTGTCCGGTCATTTTACACCCCTTCACTAAATGCCTTCGTCGCCGCTTAAAGGCCACCGTTGCGAGGCCCATTCCCGAAGCTGCATTTCAAACTCAAAAGAAGAGAAGAATGAGTGGGGCTTCGTTTAAGTACTTTTTGCTATGATTATATTTTGACTGTATTGAGTGATCAATAATGTGTACACAATATTTTGTTTTAAAAGGACTTGCTTAAATTTTTTTCATTAAAGTAGCAATACTATCATCATGTTATAAACATTTTAGGTTCACCTCAAACTATAATTTTTTTTTGTGACCAAATTATACAACATCAATAATGACATTATTGATTATAAAATTAAAGCAAAAAGAATGAGAATGAGCAACATAAAATTTAAAAAGTATTTGGTGAAAATTGGAGGATGGCAACGATTATTATTAGGAGACATTAAAAAGGTCATCTAGCGGGTACTACCGGTGGGAGTGAAGTGGCAAATGAAAGACTGTGTTTAATAAAATTATAAGTGATATGTGTATGAGTAGTTTGTGTTAATTTATATGTGAGAAATTTTTGTATGACTTGTTTGGTGAGAGCTTGAGATGTATTTGGTGTGGATGATAAAAATTTTAATTTGTATTAGTAGTTGGAGATTGGATACAATTCAAAGACACTTCTCTGTTTGGAGGAAATTTGTAGGAATGATTTAAACAAAATTGATTAAATTTTTTGTGGTGGTAATTACATCATTTTTATATTGTCTATCAAAATTTTTGTATTTTTATTCTGTTAAATATATATGGAAAAAAATGAAGAAAATAAGATGATAGTGGTGATGATAATGATGAAGAGGAGAGAAGAAGACAAAAAAAAAAAAAAGGGGTTGAGAAGAAAAAAAAATTGTATAAATATAAAATAATTTTATTGGATTGATTATAAAAATAATGCTAAGGATATATATATATAATTATGTGTTTATTATATATAAATTTACTTATTTATTTTATCAATAATTATAAAAATACAAAATAAAAAAACAAATGTATTGGAAAAAAAAGTAAAAAAAAAAAATTATATCTCTCCATGGTTCCAAACTATGACCCCAAACATGATTATTTATTTATTTATTTTTTTTTTACTAAAGATAGGAGACTCGAACCCGCACCCTCTTAATTGAGTATGGGGAGAAAAGATAAAAGACTCGAACCCGCAACCTCTTAATTGAGTATGGGAAGTCTATGCCATTTGAGCTATTACTCGTTGGCACATGATTACTTAAATAAAGGATAAATTGTTAAAACAATAAATTATTGATTAAAATAATTTCAAAAAATACAAACCATAAAAGTATTCTTTTTTTTATGGACGAATAAAATTATTTTGTTAATTACTAAATGATTTGTTTATTTGATTCGAAATTTTGTCAAAACATCTAAATAATTATTTAGATGGTGTTTACAGAAAATAAAACAAAATTTGCTCTTTAAATTTTATATTTTTCTAAAAAATGTCATTCACCAAAAAATAAATTTATTGTTAAAAGTAACAAATTTTAAAGATCAAGTAATTTTATTTTTCTAATAATATTTACAAAAAAATTGCATCAAAAACACGTTTTGATAAGATATATATTTTTATCTTATTTTTAGATCCTTTCAAGAATTATTTGTCATTAGATCATGATAAACATTTTCAGCAATAAAAATTTTCAATACCAATAAATAAATAAATAAAAGAATTAAATGAATAATTGAGTGGTTGTAAGTTGTAACCAGAGATCCAAAATTTTGAGATGAAAAGTTGTTGCGGGTCCAGTCCGTTACCACTTACCAGCAGCCAACGACTCTCTCCAAACACAAAGCCCACTAAAACCCCAAACCAACCTTTGCCTAAATCTCAAACCAGAAACTCCCAGGGTCTGTTCGGTCATTTTACACCCCCCTTCACTGAATTCCTTCCTCCCCGCTTAAACGCCACCGTTGCGAGGCCCATTCCCGCAGCTGCACTTCAAACTCGCAAGAAGAGAAGAATGAGTGGAGCTTCGTTAACAGGCTTGCAAGACCACCTCAAACTGGCAAGAGAATACGCTCTCGAAGGACTCTACGACACTTCCATTATCTTCTTCGACGGCGCCGTTGCTCAGATCAACAAGTAATTTCATACAATCCTCGTTAATCACTCAACTAATTTAGTTAGTACTTAGCTCTCCTAATCGGGTTTAATTTTGGAAATTCAGGCACCTAAACACTGTTGAGGATCCGTTAATCCGAGCGAAATGGATGAATGTGAAGAAAGCTCTGTCGGAGGAAACCGAAGTGGTGAAGCAGCTGGATGCGGAGAGAAGGGCATTTAAGGAAACTCCTGTTGGGAATGGGAGGAGGCGTCCTGCTTCACCTCCGATCTCCACCAAATCTAACTTCGTTTTTCAGCCGTTGGATGAGTATCCAACTTCTTCATCCAGCGGTCCAGGTGGTCCCTTGGACGATCCCGATGTGTGGAGACCGCCCAGTCGAGATGATTCTAGGTCTGGTAGCGGGAGAAGGCCCGTTGTTTCTACCCGCGGGCCTACTCGCAAGTCCCAGCAGGATGGAGCTTGGGCCCGTGGCGGCCCTACCAGGCCCGCTGCACGCGGTGCTAAGGCTGGTGGTGCTGCTGCTGCTGGTAGGGTTAACTCCGGAGCCCGGGGCGCAACCGCTGCCAAGAAAGGCACTGCTTCTGGAAAATCCAGCAAATCCGATTCAGTTGTAAGTGTAGCTCAATTTCCTCTACAAACTTGGAATTAAATGCAACATGTTGATCTGGATGAAATGCAATCTTTGTTGAATTAGTTAATTGGTTTAGTGGATAATGTATTATGTATATAGTATTATAGTTCAGTGTTTTGATGTAGTGCACATTTTTGTTTCAATGGATAGAATGGTGATGGTGATGATGGGAAGACAAAGAAGGGGCAATATGAAGGTCCTGATCCGGACTTAGCTGAGATGCTCGAAAGGGACGTGTTGGAGACGTCTCCCGGAGTGAGATGGGACGATGTTGCAGGCCTCACTGAAGCCAAGAGGCTTCTTGAAGAAGCTGTTGTCCTTCCATTATGGATGCCTGAGTATTTCCAGGTATTGATGGTTTATCTATACATACTATTCTAGTATTCTGATGTGTATATGAATGTTATACTTTATGATTGTTGTGATGTCTGGTGCTTTTTATTCCCTTGGTAGTTGTTTCGCTATATGTTGAAATTTGAATTAATCTTGCATGCTACTGTTTCTTGTTTTTCCTTGGAATTCTCTCATGCTTGTGTAGTCATGCACACAAATTCTCTTGTTATGTGAGCTCCAATGGCCTTAAGCAGGCTGTTGTTGTATTTCTATCCCATTGTTGTTGTCATGGAAAGACCTTTCCTGTGGAATTCATTATATGTGATTCTTACAGGGGATTAGGAGACCGTGGAAAGGTGTTCTCATGTTTGGTCCTCCCGGAACTGGGAAGACACTTCTTGCTAAAGCAGTTGCTACTGAATGCGGTACCACTTTCTTTAATGTTTCTTCCGCAACTTTAGCTTCTAAATGGCGTGGAGAGAGTGAACGCATGGTGCGGTGTTTGTTTGATCTTGCAAGAGCATATGCACCAAGTACAATTTTCATTGATGAAATTGATTCTCTGTGCAATGCTAGGGGGTAAGTCTTTGCTGTTCTTTTCCGTACATAACAATCTTGTGTGTTGCGTCATGTATGCCATGTTTTTATTTGCGATGGGGGATAATGGTTGTCAAGTACCCCTTGGGTTCACCCTGAGTTTGTAGTATCAGTTGAGATTATTTGATTTCTGATTGAGTTGCCTTTCAATTCATCAGGGCTTCTGGGGAACATGAATCATCCAGAAGGGTGAAGTCTGAACTTCTAGTTCAGGTTGATGGTGTAAACAATAGTTCCACAAATGAAGATGGTACCCGTAAAATAGTAATGGTTTTGGCAGCCACAAACTTCCCTTGGGACATAGATGAGGCACTGAGGTTTGTATTTGCTTTTCTGCATCCTTTTCTTGTACTTCTTAATTTGCATTGCAAGTGATAGAAGCATGCGATGAATTAGTTCTATCTGTTGGAAACCTCTTTTAATGTACATGTACTGATACAATTTGATGTTGATGCAAATCAAATCAGGCGAAGGCTGGAAAAGCGTATATACATTCCTCTTCCGAATTTTGAGAGTCGTAAAGAGTTGATCCGTATCAATTTGAAGACTGTGGAGGCAAGTTAGGACGTTGTGATTTACCTATGACACTGTCTTAAAGATATTATTATTATTATGTATTGCCTTTAATTAATTTCTTCAATGGATTCAAATGAAAGACATTGAGCATCTAACAAATACAAGATTTTCATGTTTTGCCTTTGCACCAGGTGGCCCCTGATGTCAATATAGATGACGTGGCTCGCCGTACAGAAGGCTATAGTGGAGATGATTTGACAAATGTATGTCGTGATGCTTCCCTGAATGGTATGAGGCGTAAGATAGCGGGAAAAACACGCGATGAGATCAAGAACATGCCCAAGGATGAGATTTCAAAGGATCCTGTTGCTATGTGTGATTTTGAGGAAGCTTTGAAGAAAGTCCAGCGAAGTGTTTCTCAGGCTGACATCGAACGTCATGAGAAGTGGTTTACTGAATTTGGATCAGCATAAGGAACACTAACACAGTGACATTTCATATTAACCACTATCCTGCACTGGCTGCATGATTTGCTCCTACTCTGCTGTCAATATTTGATTTGATTTCTGATGAGTGTTCATTGTAATTTGCAGGTGCTGGAGGGTTCTTTAATTGTTTATTTGTATGTGTTATCAATGATTTTATGTAATCTAATACTGTTTTTAAAGGAAATTGACTTCAACAACTACATCTGAACTCTTTTGATGACCAAGGATCATGTTGAACCATAGCGTTCTAGGTTGTGAATTGAAAAAAAAAAAAACACGCGTATAGATAAATATACACATGTTTTACCATGTTTTATTTTCTTTCCTTGTAACCAATGACCATTTAAAAAGTTCAGGATCTTAAAGTTCTTAAATCATATATATAACCATATTGCTGTGGTAAATCACAATCCCACGGTTAACATCTAGCCAAATTTTTGTCATCAAAATTCAAAAGAATAATATGATGATCAATTGATCATGAAGTTGTCTTACATACATACAGGCTACAGCTAGTAATAGAACGGCCCCATGATGAAAATAGAACTATAGAAGTAGGGCTTCGGCCCGTTTTAAAAATAATAAAAAATAGAACTATAGAAGTAAGTTATATGTGTTGAAACCAACATCGTATTCTTTTGACCCAAGAAAAACTTGATTTCGTTATTGGAGTTAAAATTGTTATTTACGAAAAAAAAAAAGGGTTTTTGTTGGACCGAAATCGTTTATTTACGAATGATCTTCTGATCTATGTCTGCCAAATTTTTGCGATCGTTACGTTAACATACATTAATTAAAACTTAGTTTATATATAAATCTGATATAAATAAGTAGACATATAAAATTTAACTATAGCTAATGGCAGTTATTTTTTTGGGTGAAAACTCACATGCAGTCTTCATGTAAAGTTGTTATTGCTAGTTGAAAATGTTAGATAACAATTTAGTCAGGTGAAAATTTAGGAGCAATTAACTTTAGTTGTTATATAATTTGACTGATTTGACAAAATTTTTATCGAAAAATGTTATTTGTACACCAAAATCAGCCTCCAATGTATTTATGTATAAATACATGTATGATTTAATTTATTTTCAATGTGAATTTGTATTTCAACATATATTTTATACTGGTGGCTTATTTTAGTGTACATGTAGCATAACCCATTTTCATCTAACTGCTTTTCGTTATTAATTTTACGTAAAATTGACTATATCTAAATTTTTACCCTTGTCAAATCATTTAACAATTCTCAATTAATAACTTTTATGTAAAGATAACTGCATATAAGTCTTTGTCTCTTTTTTTATGTGCATCAAAATTTATTTTTGTTTATATTAAATTATAACACAGTAGAGAGAGAGGACGGAGAGAAGGGGAGAGAGGGGGGGGGGGCATAGAGACAGACGACAGATATTTATTTAAGTGTATTCTGCTGAAAATATGGATATTGGATATGGAATATCGATGTCGAGGTAGACATCACCTTTGTAAGCGGGGACATATGCATTGGATAACTTATACAATTTATAATTTATATTGTTTTCTCCTTCCTTTTCTATTCGATTAATTTGGAGATTATTTGTTATTTTGTACATAAATACATGCATGCATTGTCTGCATAACGTGACAAACTTCATTAAATTTTGTTAGTGTATGTTTGTCTTTCGGCTCATAAATCTATACGAGAAAAATAGTTCCTCCAATTTAACAAAGCAAAAATTAATTTAATATCACACTGCTTAACTTCATTATTGGAGTACGTGATGATTTTTTTATCAAGTTAAATTATTATTTGTTATATATACACATGCTCTTTGTATAACATATGAAGTGGCCCTCTGAGCTCTGTAGAGGTATTACCGTATTACATATAGTATTTGGTAATGGTGTTAGACTATTGGTTTGCTATAATATGCATGTGCCTCTTCATGTGTGATTGAAATTAAAGTTTCAAGCATGTGGTTGCTATTTTAATTTGTCGTTACAGACGCATGTAAAGTTTAGGAGTGTGCATGACCCGTTTGGTCCGATTCTGAATATTTTAAAAGTTAATTTAGTGTGATTTTATCAGTTTTAAGGTCGAATAAGAGTCTCAAATATAAACCTAGTCATTATTTTGGATCGGGTTCGGATCATGGTTTGGGTCACCCGAATTTGGCCCGGTTGTTCGGTCATCATTCACAATTAATATTTTGCGTTATTAGTGATGGATGATAGTTATTCTTATATAGAATTTAAGTATTATAAATTTTAATATTTTGTATTATTAGTTATTATAAGACTATAAATTAATGTTTAATGTTTAAAATGCATAAGATTTTAGACTAATGCATAATATTGTGTTATTTGTATTGATTTAAATATTTGGTATTATTAGACAATATTAGTATTGATTATGGTTATACTTTAATTTTAGAGAAGAGTTGGTTCTTGTTATATTTTTCTAAGTAAATCTTATCATGTCAAATAATAGTTGGAGTTTTGGAAATTTTGATATTTTCATATGCTAACTTATAAGAAGGTATCAAGGTAATGTAATATTAATGATCCGATTTTCACCCAATTTTTATCCGATATAATCGTGGTCTAAAAATGTATAAATTTCATCAAGTTTAGGATGAGTTCGAATTTAACAAATAAATTTGATATATATTTCAAGTGAAATCTAGATCATATCAAATCCAATTTTATGTACATCCTAATAAAGTTTATCCTTATCAATCTTTTTTATATTTCCACCACATCGGCGCATTCTTTATTGTATATAACAGAAGATGAGGATAATGCAATACATGTAATTTATATCGTATAAATTCATTGGTTCAATTTGAAGCTAAGGTCAGAACCTACTATGTAAAATCGTGTCCATATATACATGCATAAACGAATTATAAATTGCATGCATACGGCGGGGTTTACGTATGTATATACGTAGTGGAGGCACATATAGAAGGCCAAGTTCATGTTTTCAGCAATACTCACATGGACCAATAGACAAAGATTATAACTTATCCCTTATATTATAAAATTAAACTTAATAATAAAGTAAGTCATAGAAGATTTGAATTTTGATTTCCCTTAATTATGATAAAAAGAAAGAAACAAACAAACTAAAAAACAGGTTTAATTAGGACGGTCCAATTGAAGGAAAACGCGTACATTATATTGCTGTGTCTTCGGGTTCTCCATATATGATGCTTCTCGATTTGTATATAACCTATGTGTGTATGCTATTATTATTATATTGTCACATGATCAAATAATTAAAGATGCATAATTATTTGTCTTTGCCGTGATAATTTAAGCCATGGCACGTGCATGTTGGGGAAGTTAGCAACATCAATCATCCAACTCTATCTCTTGGATGCTTAATTACTTTAAGTATGGTACGGATATTTCTCTATAAGTCAGGACATGTATATCTTTTAACCATTATAATCAAAATCTTGGATTAGTTAGAAGGAAATTTAACCCCACCATGGTATAATATATATATATATATATACCCTGACCCAAAATAAAAGATAGATTCAGTAAAAATAAAAAAATTTGTCTAAAAATGTAGTTTTTATCGTATATTCGTCTTTCTTAAAGAGGTCAGACATGTTAAAAAGAGAGAGCTTATATTTATCTAAGTAAATAATTATTTTTCTGAATCTCTTTAACTATGTCTATTTTCTCTGAAAGATAGATCTTAACAAACTCCCAAGATAAAAAGAACGGTTATCTATTAATAAAGATGGAACTACTCCAACAAAGGTAGTTATCTACTCTACTATAAATACACTGACACCCATCATGTATATTCACGTTCTAATCTACTAAAAACCTGCCTAAAGCCCTTGCTAACTTAAGTATCGGAGTCTCTTGCAGGTACCACCCCACACCACCTCACGAGGAACTCGAACAGACGACACATCGACATATCAAGTCGGACGCTGCCACACAAAAGAATCTGGACCTCACGTTCAGGTCCAAATCAATATTTCAGATAACCCTCGAAATATTGACGCTGTTGTCGGGGACCTGGAGCTCAACCCTTAATAATGGCGGATGATCAACAAAATGGTCAGACAGTCACCCGACATAAATAGGATGCAAGAATATTAAAAAGAAACTGGAATACAGTTTCTATGGATACCAAAAATTCTGTAAAAACTTCTCCCAATAGACAAAGGATATCAAATAGGGATGATGATTCTACTTTTATAGTTAAATTGGATTAAATATACCAAACGACAGAGACGAGGATAATGCGCTCGTAAACACTAACCATGGTAGATGGGAAGCCGCATATTCATCACCATCGTTAAAAAAAAGGAAAAGAAAATGTGACTGATCCCAATCTCCTCGTGAAATAGGATGGACAACGAGATATGTGCTGACTTACAACCACGGAAAGAATCATGATACCCACTCATCATAATGAAGCAATTGTATGTTTCAAATACACAGATTTTATGAAGAAAAAATAAATAAATAAAATTTTTCATATTAGTTAGTAATTAAAGGAAGAATGAAAAAACATTGTTGGTAAAAATAATGAAACCATTCTTCCTAACTCATGCCAAAAAATTTAGCATCAGCCAATTTAAATGCTACCTAATCAGACAATGGATTGATGAATCTAGTTTTTTTTTCATTGGATTCACAAATCAATTACAACAAATCAGTGAATAACACCGAAAAATCTCATGGCACATATTTCATTGGTTGCTTACAAATTGCATAACTGTTAATGAATTTGATGTTGTTTGCATACTAATAAAGATGGATGGCTTCCAGAAAGAAGAGCTCGACCTCCTCCCCAAAATTCGAGAAAGAACTCGGATAGGGAGGAAGCTCTAAAATAAAGGACGGCTCTAAAATACAACCAAAAGGTGATCAAAAGGAGTTTTGCCACCAACGACCTCATCTAATCCGAAATGACATCGAAGTACAGAAATCAGGAAAAAGAAATCTGGCCCCTAATTAGAAGGGACCTTACAAAATAGTTGAGGTTCTAGGCAAAGTTTACTACAAAGTGTCCGACCTCTAAAGGCAGGAGCTCCCGAGATCTTGGCACACTTGTAACCTAAAGAAGTACTACAGCTAAGTAGCAAATCTCGTGTATTGGTGTACTCTTTTTTTCAACTATAAGAATTTTTTAATGAGGCACAACACGAGAACTAGGGGCACCCAAGCCCCCTAGTGTGCAGATTTGTAAGGAAATTTCTTGATAAAAATTTTCTATCTCTTTCTTCAAAAGTTTCCTATTTAGAACGCATTAATTTAAGTTTGACAAATCGTGAAAATCATTGTCTGACCTCGAATGGTCGACAAGATGAAGCGACGAGATATAGATTAATGTAAGAAGTTATATAAACAACTCATACAAAACGACCTCAATGAGATCGTATAAAAAACAAGCTGTAAAAGTAACTTAATAAAGACCGACTACTTGAAGTCGAAACTAGAAAAGGAAACTAATAACCTAACAAAGTTGCTAAAATTTAAAGTCAAGCAAACTCTATCCAAACAGAAGTCATAAAATGCTCGAGTCCAACCTATGAAAAGATCAGAACTTAAGTAAGGATACTATTTATACCCTAACCCAAAACAAAAGTTAGACCCAGTAAAAATGAAAGGCCCGCCTAAAAGGGTGGCCTCTACCGCATACCCGATCTTCTTAAAGGGGTCGGACACGTTAAAAAGGGGCAGCTTATGTTTATCTAAGTAAGTAACTGCTTCCCTGAATCTATCTAGTTATCTCTATCTTTTTTGAAAGATAGATCATAACAAACTCCCAAGATAAAAGGAACAGTTATCTATCAATAAAAATGGAACTACTATAACAAAGGTGGTTATCTACTTTACTATAAATACACTGACACCTCTCGGATATGTTCACGTTCTAATCTACTAAAAACTTGCCTAATACCCTTGCTAACTTAAGCATCAAAATCTCTTATAGGTACCACCCTCCACCTTCTCATGAGAAACTCGAACAGACGACACCTCGATATATCAAGTTGGATGCTGCCACACAAAAAAATATAAATTTCAAATTCAAACCAAAATCAATATTTCAGATAACCCTCGAAACAATATCCATATGCGCTCAATAATATAGGGCGTTTTCTAAAACAACTATTACTATTTACTAAGATCTTAACAACTAGATCTATATCATCTATTTTATGTTGAAAAAAAAAATTATTAAGTACTCTGAGTGTAATTTATAATATACATTGATACATTGATATTTATAACAATACAATTTTAACATATATGACAAAAATTGATGGAGAGGAGTAAACGATAAATAAGTTTTTAATTTTTTATTTAAAAAAATAAATTTCTATTGACTAATTTAAATATAAAAATGTCTTTTATTTTTTAAAATATGAAATATTAAATTTTTTTAAAAGATTAATTTATTTTTATATATTTTAGATAGAAAAATTTAGATGTCTCGTTTTTAAAAATTAGAGACATTTTTTATATTTTTAATTAATTAGAGACTTATATGTCTTTAAATTAAAAGGTTAAAGAATTTTTTTATTTTGTAATACTCTCAGAGTATTAATTAATAATGAATCAGTAAAAAATATTGCTGTTATTAATTTTTTTTTCATTAACAACATTCAATGAAATTCTAGCTAGTTAATTATCAGGACAATAAATAAATAATACTGTACGAGAATAATTTCAATAGTATAGTTTAATTAATTAACTCATCATCTTTCTTGACCGTTCAAAATATCTCTTTGTATCAGATGGTGCAAATATCTGAACATATGTATAGTATTATAAGGAAAAGTAATGCATGTGCCTATGTGGTAATAATCTTTGAGACCTAGGTAGAGTAGTAGTAGTAGAAGAGTATAGTCTTGAAATTAGAATTGGCATGGTCAAAATTATTACAGACTCCAGAAGAAATTTTGCCTTACCAGTTTAGGAAGACACCAAACCATGCATGTTCTTTGACTGCAAATAAAAACCATCTTATTTTAATTAGTACTTAAAGAATGTTATTTAATTTTATCCTCGCTTGGCCTATGCTTCTCATATTCTTCGAAATTAAATAATGTTCAAGCTTAGCTTAATTATATATGAATCTCACGCACTAAACATGTGCATTATAAGTTTAAATATACATAAAAAAAAAATGACCCACGTTGCATGATAACTGAGGTTCTTCATTCATAAGGGAGCCCATATATATAGGGGTGGCAACATATACCCTACCCGTGAGTACCCAATCCGACCCTATCTGGTCGGGTAGAGTTGCCAACCTGATTCGCAGCAGGTAGGGTAGGATGTGGGTAGGATTTTTGTGTAGGTTAGGTAGGATGCGGGTTGTGCCTCAATCCTACCCGACCAACTTGCACTCTATATATGTATATGTTATATACTTATATAAAAATATGTTTTAAGTGGATGTTGAACAAAGACTTCTCACTAAATGCAAAAGATCCTTAATCATTAAAAGAAGATCATTAATTGATAATTTATTTATTTATTTTTTACATAAAAGTCAGTTCTATTTTAAATTATTATCAAGTTATATAATAATGTTGCATCTTTTTTTTACCCGCGGGTAGGGTCGGATACTCGCAGGCTAAGAGGGAGTAGGGTTAGGGTTGAGATATTCTCAATCCGCGAATAGAATAGGGTTGAGTTTATATAAAAATCTCAACCCATGGGTAGGATTAGGGTTGGCTCCAAACCCTACCCTATCCTATCCATTGCCTCCCATACATATATACATCTTTAATTTTCCTTATTATTCTTCATTCATTTACTATTTGAATTCTCGTATACTTAAACTGTTTTGCCGTTACTTTTCTTTTTATTTTACCAGAAGTAGTATAATATATAACACAGCATAATAAGTTACTAGTAATGGTAAACAAATTTGAAGTAAATGAAATGGTGGACCTTAGGTTATATCGTTATATCCAAAATTCCAAATGAATGGGGGAAGCCATGGCCCGTGGGTTGAGTAGGCGACCCAAATCGGTCCCCGGGCCACGTGAAGAGCATGTGCACATAGGAAGAGAAATGTAATGTATGTGTGATCTCTGATCTGTGATATTGTGAACACACACGAGCCTGTGTCCCATGAATGCATGTCATGTCATGAGCAATTTCAAGTCTTCAACCACAGGGTGGGCCACAACCTTTATCCCCCCAAATCATCATCTCATTCATCATCAATTAATCAATGACATCAACATACACTATATATAGTATTTCTTAATGAGTATCTTCAAAGTACATTTCGGAAATAAATAAAAATACTAAAAATACTTTTTAATTATTTTAACATGATATTTTAAAATATATAGAAAATATATAATTAGAGCAAATTCGATTTCTAAACCACTAAAAAAAATTCTTCACGTAAAAAACCTACATTAAAATTTAATTTCTAATTTTTTTTAGAATATATATCTAACCTTTGATAATTTTTTTTTCACTTTTTTAATCTTTTAAGAATGTTTTTATATCATTTTAATCTTTTATAAATATTTTTGTTGGTATTCAAATTTTTTAAAACTTATTAAATTAACTATTACGTATTTGTGTATATTTACATATAATGATTTATATATATTTTTAACTAAATAATTAACAAAATAATTAAATCTGTAATAGATTAAAATTAAATTTATTTATAATAGTATAATAAAAATTTATAAGATGTCAAACAAGTATTTTTATATATAATGATTAATTAGTGGCTGATTTTACTTTTTTTTCCCCCACTTTTAACATATCGATTTTGTCAAGATTACAACAAATCAGGTTTCTTGAACAAGAAGAATGCAGAACTAGAGCAGAGAAAGTGAATGATGAAACTAAAAAGGTCCATCCTTAGCGGCCAGCGGGTAGCAATAGCCAATAAGATGCGGATCATAAGTGGTGATAGCATTCGAATGTTTTGGGATCGAGTTGAATAATGGTGTGACATGCCAAATCAAAACATTATTATAATTATTATCATCATTATATATATATATATGTATATTCAATAGTATATATATATATGTATATACGCATACATTTGGAGATGGGCAATTTGGTAAGGATAGAATGAGAGCGATAACCCAAATGAGAGGGGTATTGTGGGTGTTGTCATATAGCGAACGAGATAAATCATAAATCATAACACAACTTGGAAGCCTTTCATTTAAATTTCTTTATACTTGAGGACAAGACAAAGGCACATGTTAACGTAGGGGCCCTTACTCTTTTCTTGGATCTCCTTCCCAATTTCAATTATTTACAACATTAGTATATATATATTTAGTAGAATCTAATAACAATATATACATGTCTTAAATATAAGATTAGAGGATTATTGGATTTCACTTTCTTTTATTAGTGTGTGCAAGGACAAGATAGTCCTTTCCCATTGTATTGTTCATATCTACTACTAATCTACATGTATAATTTGTAGTTTAATTTGGTTTCGGGTAAGGGGAAAGTTTGTCGCCTTGTGGCTTATGATCTCTATATATGCTATCTTGGCACAATCATGTTGTGCTCACCTCATCATCCTTAAATTTTTTTTTCTTTTGGTACTATGTTTTCTAATTGCAATAAGTACTAGCAAACCATCAATTGCCATAATATTTATAACACTCTAGTCTCTTGTTCCTAGTCCCTAACAACATATACATATAATACTAAGAATTAAATATGCCTTCACTCTCCGAAGCCTACCATTCCCACCCTGTGGAGGTTCACCACCACAAGCACCCTGACTTCAAGTCCCTTCAAGAATTACCGGATTCGTACGCTTGGACACACCCAGGAGATCATGCTCTCGCCATCAATACTACTTCTTCCAACTTTGGTAGCGTTCCGGTTATTGATCTGTCTGACCGGAACGCAACCAGGCTTATAGGGCATGCATGCAGGACCTGGGGTGCTTTCCAGGTCGTGAATCATGGGGTGCCCTTAAGCCTCCTTGACCACATTCAGTGGGTTGGCCAGACTCTCTTCTCACTCTCGACTCACCAAAAGCTTAAAGCCGCTCGCTCTCCAGATGGAGTGACCGGCTACGGCCTCGCCCGCATCTCCTCCTTCTTCCCCAAGCTCATGTGGTCCGAGGGCTTCACCATCCTTGGATCCCCTCTTGAACATTTCCAAAAACTCTGGCCCCAGGATTACGCTAAATACTGGTACCATTACCAACAAACACACATCCTCACCCACGTGCTTTTTCAATTATCATATTATTTATATGCATTAAAACTATAGAGTATAGATACATAAAGATATGCAAAATAAAACACATTATGCTAATTAATTTTTGGTATTTTTTTTTCATTAGGTTAATTACTAATTAGAGTTAAGGAAGATAATGAATTCATCATAATGAGAGTATTATTGAACCCACAGTATAGAAGATTAGGCATGTGAGATGAGGATCTATTGCAGCGAATCCGCCACTTGTTCCTATTTTTAATTGGTCAACAGTGCTGTGATTTTTTCCTAACACTTGGATTTCTTTGTCGTTTCAGTGATATTGTCGTGGAATATGATGAAACCATGAAAAAGCTAGCGGGAAAGTTAATGGGCCTCATGTTGGACTCTCTCGGCATTTCAAAGGAGGAACTCAAATGGGCCTGCCCCAACAAAGGCCCATTTTTCAAAGACACATGCGGTGCCTTGCAATTGAACTCCTACCCGACTTGTCCGGATCCGGATCGAGCCATGGGGCTCGCCCCGCACACCGATTCCACCCTCCTCACAATCCTTTACCAAAACAACATAAGCGGGTTGCAGGTTCACCGGGAGAGCACCGGGTGGGTGACCGTGCCGCCGATCCCGGGTGCTCTCGTGGTAAATGTCGGCGACCTCTTCCACATTTTGTCAAACGGGTTATACCCGAGTGTGCTCCATCGGGTTCTGGTGAATCGGAGCAAGCAGCGGTTTTCGGTTGCCTACCTATATGGGCCCCCATCGAATGTGGAGATATGTCCACATGCGAAGCTAGTGGGCCCAACTAGGCCTGCTCTCTATAGGCCAGTGACTTGGAATGAGTACCTTGGCACCAAAGCAAAGCACTTCAATAAAGCACTCTCTTCCTTTCAACTATGTGCACCTAAAAACGGTTTGTTTGATGTAAACGAGTCTCACAAAAATAGTGTCCAAGTGGGTTAACATAGCTTTTCACCTTTTAGAACCTTCCCTCTTGCATGGTCTATTTTTGTACCAAGCATACACTAAAACCGAGATATATATATATATATTGCTTCTTAACTTGAACTACTATTTGGATGTTGTGGCCAAACAACCAAAAGGTGGAAGAACTTAGTATAGATAGGAAAATCTTATAGTTTTCTATAACAACTATTATAAAAAGTTATATTTTAATTTAGTGTTGGAAGAATGTAAGTCCATTATTATTAATTTTTATTTATTTATTTACTTTATGATGATTGGAGAGTGGAGACACTTCTAAGTTCAAAACAACTATAAGAGAATTGTGCAAAATATTATTGCTTATTGTAGATAATATTGTTTGGCCCTAAATGGGAGAGAGAAAATTTATAGAAAAGGCCATGCAGAAGATAAGATACATCAAATCAATAAAGTAATATATGCAAACACAAAAGTTTCATACTTTCATTGGTGTTTCGTTTGTCTTTGTAGTGAAAGGGACGTTGCAAGATTGTAGAGTTTATTTGAATATTCAGTTTCCAGTAGTACAGCACGCACAAGATAACATTATTATTTTCTTTGGAACTTGATATTTAGCTTTATCTATATAAAATTCTATGGCGATGAATAATGAATGATGCAAAGGGTTAATTATTATATAATATATATACCAAACCTGCCCAAAATTTTATTTGTAAACTAATAATGTGCACGAGTTTGATCGGTCCAACAGAGGTATATATAGCTAAATGGCTAATAATCACTTAATCATATAGATATCTCAAACCTATGTTTTTATATTTTAATTTTTCAATATCTTGTTTTCTTGTTATTGTTGTTATATTTTTTTTTTTATTAAAAATAGGAGACTCGAACCCGCAACCTCTTAATTCATTGATGAAATAGATGATCAAATTGATGGTCGCCACATATTAAGAGAAGGACATGCAATTAAGAGATTAAATGAACAATGGATTCTACATTTCTACTACATACGTTTCAGTGAAGTTACTTCGATGAGCAGTTTATGACGGTTCGTTTTAGTAGGTATAAATGGTTATTTTAATTTTTATGTGAATGATTATTTTAATTGAATTAGATTTAGTTATATATAATTAAAATATGTTGGATATTCAATTTATTAAGTATGTGGATGATTATTTTTATCTTTAAGTTGATGGTTATTTTTACTATGGATGAGCGACGCTGGTGGACGACATGTGACAAACCAAGTATGTGACGGTAAAGTGAGATGATTATTGATGAAAGTGGGGGTGACAGCTGATTGAAAAAGAAAATAGTATTGGAATAAAATGTTTTGATAAATTAAAATTTGAGATTATTATTTTTTTGAAATAATTGAGTAAATTTTTTTATTTAAGTAATTTGTAAAATATTTTTTATTTTTTATATATATTTAGCTAAATCTGCAGCACATTCTTTACATTATTCAAATTTTTCATTGTCTCCCTATTAGAGTTGATACAAAAATACTTAGTTACTTGACGTACCAAGTTGCTTATGTTTGCTTATTTACTCATCTATGAACTGTGTTTGCTTGAGAGAGTAAATTAGAACCATCATAGCTATATATTATATATAAATTAACAGCTTCAACTTTCACATAAAATATAATTGGTCTATAAAGAATAGAGTGCCGGTATATATATTCTTACATAAGAATGAAATGCCCTCTTTTTAGCTATTAGAGAAATTGGGTTGTGCAGAGAGGTGTATATGTGGAGAAGGTTTTGCTAGGGTTACTGAAGAGGGACAAACTTGACACTTGAAAAGGATAACACCAAGGGTAGAAGTGGAAAAAGTTCGTTGAATTGTGTCCTGGTGAAAGTACAATTTTGCTTCTCAAATTAAGATTTTTATTCTTCTCTGAAACTAAGCAAATATAGTAGTTACTCGCACAAAAGTATTCTTATGTGAAAATGAAAATGAAATTTTTTTAAATAATTTAACATATTTAATTAAATGACTATTTAATAATTTATAATTATCATAATAATATAAAAGACACCATCATATATGTGAGTATTTACTTATTAATTATATTAAGTGTATATTAAAATTAACTATTAAATTTAATTGTTAGAATAAAATATAAATAAAAATATTATTTGTATATTAAAATTAACTATCAATGTATTTATATATAAATGCATATATAATTTAATTTATTTTTAATATATATTTATATTATAATATATATTTTATATTGATAATTAATTTTAATGATTGATAAATAATATAATTAAAATATAAAATATATATTAAAAATAAATTAAATTATATATATATTTATATATAAATATATAATAACTAATTTTAATATATAAATAATATTTTATGGCTCACATTTATACTGTACTCAGAATTCACTTTTAATTTAAAGCACTCTTAGACAGTGATGGTACCATTTTAGATGGTGATCGCACCCTCTCCTTTTTTTTTTTTATGAAAGATATGAGATTCGAACCCGCAACCTCTTAATTGAATATGGGAAGATTATGTCATTTGAGGTATAATTCATTGGCTGGTGATCGCACCCTTGATGGTGCTCATGGTTGATATTATATGTGCTGATCACCATAAAATTTAATGCAATAATAATGAGAAAAGAAAAGGAAATCTGAAAAATTTGTTGGGATCTTAATTGTGATTGATAAAGTTTTTCATAGTATTGATTAGGTAGTAGTAGTGAGTTATAAACTTATAATAATAAGGAGAACTCACATAATAAATGGATGAACTCGCTGCAAACTCATTTAATTAGAGCATTTCCTAACCAATCATTAGATTCTATCGTTATAATAATATGAACTGTGTCAGTATTGGTTGTATGAGATTTTTTTGGTGATTGGTATGTATGTTGTGTTGTGCTAAGTTGGGTCATTGGGTGTTCATTGTTTTTTACTTTTTTTTTTTTTAGCTATTGATTGAATTTAAGTTCTTTTTTTATCCCGCTAGAGAATTAATTTTTAGTTAATATTAAATTTTAAATCTTCAATTATAATTTAATACTAAATTTTAAAACTTTTAAATAAATATTAAAAAATATATTTTTATAATAATACAAATATTGTTTAGTACTCTTTAATTGAAAGGCATAAAACAAATAGATGACCCAATTAAGAAGTATTTGTTTCTCTTTTAATAAGAAGGATCATAGAAGTACAATAAACCATGTGTAATTATATGTATGTAAATATGTATGTGATGAGTAGCAAATTGAAAGGAATGGTAAGTTGATCCAACTTGAAAGCAATGATTTGGGGAATGAAACAATAATGTTCTGAACACAAAGTTGATGTTGTCTCTCTGCAACAACCACGTGTTGGTGGCTGTCCAGCTTGTTCATCATCAGAATCACAGCCTTATCGTTCATATCATGGAGCAATGCTAAGTGCTGTTCTTCTTATTTTACCCTCAAAACTCATTTTCAATTCAACTTTGCAGTGTTTTCAGTTTTCACTTGTTTGATTTATTCATCGTTTGTCCAATTTGCATATGCATACTGTCCCTACATCTGTGCCACCATTATTCATTATTCATGGTCCTAAACTTTTGCTTCTTTTTAATCATTTTTTTATTGAATAAAATTGGAAAAACTTGATCTA
This sequence comes from Arachis ipaensis, assembly GCF_059453495.1. Taxonomy (NCBI): domain Eukaryota; kingdom Viridiplantae; phylum Streptophyta; class Magnoliopsida; order Fabales; family Fabaceae; genus Arachis; species Arachis ipaensis. The sequence goes on along the minus strand of NC_142443.1, from coordinate 734,490 downwards.
TGTTTCACCATTACCATATATAAACAGAAATAATTAATATGTTATTAATTTTCAGTTCAATATCGACAAAATAAACAATGATGGGTGTTGGAAACTTGTAAAATTGTATTTTAACATCAAATAATAAAATAAGTATTTACTGATATATTCTGTTCATACTTAATTTCATCCTTTAATTTTTGGATAGACAATATTAACTAAATTTTTTTATTATAAAATAATTTAAAAAATTTAAGATTTAGAATTAGAATTTAAAAATTTTGATTTAAAAAATTTGGCTGATATTAACTAAAAAGAATTGATCGTAATTAAATGTTAATACTTTTAATAAAAACTTAAAAAGTTAACTAGTATTGCTTCATATATAAAAAAATAGTAATACTATGCAATTACTTTTTTCTGTTAATATCAACTATAAATTTTAAAATTATTTTATTTATCTTAAAATTTTAGATATTAAATCATAAATTTTTAATTTTAAATTTTAAATTACAAATTTAACTATTAAAATTGGCTAATAATATTAATTAACTAAACATTAATTTTTTATTTTAAAATAAAAATAAAAAATCATGTTGGCCACTTAGGATTTTTCTAAAAGAAAGACATTGGACAACATATATTTTCTTGAAAAAAAAAAGAGAGAATCTGTCGCATAACTATGCGTGAGATGTGTGGAGGATATGTACGAATGCTCGGTTAAAATTTTTCCATCTTTCAATACGTGAAAAATAGAAAACACGTTCAGCAGACTACTATCGTATAAAAAATACATTATTTTATGCTTAAATCAATTTTGCACTTAAATATTTAATTTATTATAAACTGTTTTGATAAAACTCTATTCAAAACCTGCAAAGAAAAATATTTTAAAAGACAGTTAAAGAGTGAAATTACATGCTTTTGTTATTAACAATATCTATATAAATTTTTACATAAAAGACTAAATACCTAAATTTTAATAAATTTATTCTAACAAACTATATATATTAAAGTACCTAAAAAGTATTTAAAAAAAGTATATATATATTGAAGTCCTAGCTAAAGGAAGAAAATTTATGATAACAAAGGGAACAATTCATAATTATTAGTTGTACATGCGCTAAGCCATTATTGAAGTGATGATTAGCATGCATATCATTGTGATTGTATCAAATGAAATCACTGAATATAAAAATAAAAAATCATGTTGGGCATTTAGGATTTTTCTAAAAAAAAGACATTGGACAACATATATTTTTTTAAAAGAAAAAATGAGAGAATCTGTCGCATAAAAAATTATGTGTGAGATGTGTGGAGGGGTATGTAGTATGTACTAATGCGTTAAGATTTTTTCATCTTCCAATACCTTGAAAATGGAAAACACAGCAGACTACTGCTGTATAAAAAAAATATTATTTTATGGTTAAATCAGTTTTGCACTTAAATATTTAATTTATTATAAACTGTTCTGACAAAACTCTATTTAAAATCTGCAAAGAAAAAAAATTTTAAAAGACAATAAAAGAATAAAATTACACGCTTTTGTTATTAACATTATCTATATAAATTTTTACATAAAATACTAAATACCTAAATTTTAATAAATTTATTCTAACAAACTATATATATATTAGAGTACTTAAATAGCAGCTAAAAAATATTTAAAAAGAGTATATATATATTGAAGTCCTAGCTAAAAGAAGAAAATTTATGATAATAAAGGGAATAATTTATGATTATTAGTTGTACATGCTAAGCCATTATTGAAGTGATGATTAGCATGCATATTATTGTGATTTGTATCAAATAAAATCACTGAATATAAAAATAAAAAATAATGTTGGCCATTTAGGATTTTTCTAAAAAAAGACATTGGACAACATATATTTTCTTAAAAAAAATGAGAGAATCTGTCGCATAAAAAATTATGCGTGAGATTGCGGAGGATATGTATTAATGCGCTAAGATTTTTCCATCTTCCAATACCTTGAAAATGGAAAACACGTTCAGGTTGTATAAAAAAGATATTATTTTATGGTTAAATCAGTTTTACACTTAAACATTTAATTTATTATAAACTATTCTGACAAAACTCTATTCAAAATCTGTGAAAGAGAAAAATTTTAAAAGACAGTTAAAGAATAAAATTACACGCTTTTGTTATTAATGTTATCTATATAAATTTTTACATAAAATACTAAATACCTAAATTTTAATAAATTTATTCTAACAAATTATATACATTAGAGTACTTAAAGAACAGCTAAAAAGTATTTAAAAAGAGTATATATATATATATTGAAGTCCGAGCTAAAGGAAGAAAAATTATGATAACAAAGGGAATAATTCATAATTATTAGTTGTACATGTTAAGTCATTATTGAAGTGATGATTAACATGCATATTATTGTGATTGTATCAAATGAAATCGCTGAATATAAAAATAAAAAATCATGTTGGCCATTTAAGATTTTTCTAAAAAAAAGACATTGGACAACATATATTTTCTTAAAAAAAAAAAATCTGTCGCATAAAAAATTATGCGTGAGATGTGTGGAAGGTATATACTAATGCATTAAGATTTTTTCATTTTTCAATACTTTGAGAATGAAACACGTTCAGCAGACTGCTGCTGTATAAAAAAGATATTATTTCATGATTAAATTAGTTTTACACTTAAACGTTTAATTTATTATAAACTGTTCTGACAAAATTCTATTCAAAATCTGCAAAAAAAAAAATTTTAAAAGACAGTTAAAGAATAAAATTACACGTTTTTGTTATTAACATTATCTATATAATTTTTTACATAAAATATTAAATACCTAAATTTTAATAAATTTATTCTAACAGACGATTAGAGTACTTAAGGAGCAGCTAAAAAATATTTAAAAAGAGTATATATATATATATATATATATATATTTGAAGTCCTAGCTAAAGGAAGAAAATTTATGATAACAAAAGGAATAATTCATGATTATTAGTTGTACATGCTAAGCCATCATTGAAGTGATATTAGCATGCATATTATTGTGATTGTATCAAATGAAATCACTGAATATAAAAATAAAAAATTATGTTGGCTATTTAGGATTTTTCTAAAAAAAGACATTGCACAACATATATTTTCTTGAAAAAAAATGAGAGAATCTGTCGCATAAAACATTATGCGTGAGATGTGCCGAGGGTATATACTGATGCGCTAAGATTTATCTATTTTTCAATAGCTTGAAAATAAAAAATACGTTCAGCAGACTGCTGCTGTATAAAAAATATATTATTTTATGGTTATTGGTTAAATCAGTTTTGCACTTAAACATTTAATTTATTATAAACTGTTATGACAAAACTCTATTTAAAATCTGCAAAGAAAACAAAATTTTAAAAGACAGTAAAAGACTAAAATTACACGCTTTTGTTATTAACATTATCTATATAAATTTTTACATAAAATACTAAATACCTAAATTTTAATAAATTTATTCTAACTAACTATATACATTAGAGTACCTAAAGAGCAGCTAAAAAGTATTAAAAAAAAAGTATATATATATATTGAAGTCCTAGCTAAAGGAAGAAAATTTATGATAACAAAAGGAACAATTCATGATTATTAGTTGTACATGCTAAGCCATATTATTGAAGATATGATTAGCATGCATATTATTGTGATGGTATGAAATGAAATCACTGAATATATAAATAAAAAATCATGTTGGCCATTTAGGATTTTTCTAGAAAAAGACATTAGACAACATATATTTTCTTAAAAAACATGAGAGAATTTGTCGTATAAAAAATTATGCGTGAGATGTGTAGAGGGTATGTGCTAATGCGCTAAGATTTTTTCATCTTTCAATACCTTGAAAATAGAAAACACGTTCAGCAGATTGCTGCTGTATAAAAAAGATATTATTTCATGATTAAATCAGTTTTACATTTAAACATTTAATTTATTATAAATTGTTCTGACAAAATTTTATTCAAAATCTGTAAAGAGAAAAATTTTAAAAGACAGTTAAAGAATAAAATTACACGCTTTTGTTATTAATATTATCTATATATATAAAAAAATTTATGATAACAAAGGAAACAATTCATGATTATTAATTGTACATGCTAAGCATTATTGAAGTGATGATTAGTATGCATATTATTGTGATTGGATCAAATGAAATCACTGAAAAACCACTTAGTGAGTCTTATCATTATAATTAAGTTCTCTTTTGACTGACATTGAATTTTAAATAGCACATATATACATAAAAGAGTGATTTGATCAATGAATACTTTATTACTTCCTGAAAATGACATGCACGAAGGAGAACTTAGTTAAGATAGATACACCACTCACATTAATTTAATTAGATCGATTTCCACCACTCTCTAGCTAGTTGATAGAAAAGTACACGTTTGCATATTGATTAGCACAAGATGATGATAGTTATCGGCTTACCTTGCAAAAAAAAAAAAAAAAAATTCTTCTATGAATGCATTGATTACAAATTTTTAATCTCTTCTATTGCTTTGTATATATTTTTGTATATGGAACAATATTATTGAAGTATTAATTAATAACTTGGAGTTTGGATTATTGCACACAAAGATTGATATGAACAAATATTAATTGTTTATTATATATTTTCAAATTGGAGTTAGACACAATACTACATGACAACTAAACTACAAATACAACAGACATAAGGACGTGGAACATGATATTTATATATATAAGCAGATATGCTCAAGACAACATAATATAAAATGTAAGATACTAAGATATATATGTTTGGTAAGAACTGCCAAATACTATTGATATTTTTTTCTTATATAATTGATGAGCAAGTGGGTATAATTAACACACGTAGAGAATTAGAGATCAAACACAAAGCATATTAATTAGTATAGTATTTTCTTTCTTAAAGTGACGGTGTTTTGTTAATTGATTAAGAGACTAAGGCAAGAAAAAGCTAGGCTCTAGATCTTGAAACTTTCGAAAGCAAATTAATTACTTACAACTAAATTATATTATCGTTATTAGAGATATAATTATTTATAGGAAAAATATATGGAACTAACTCCAAATCAGCTAAGAATGGAACAACTTAATTAATTATAATATAGTAATTAGTTTTATTTATTTATGATTTAAAATTTTAGTTATTAAATATTTCACCACATTCAAATTAGGAAGAGATACGTTCAGTATCATTGCAACATGAATAACGGAAACTGATTCAATTAGCTTCCGTCTCTTCACTCTCTTTCCCTCTATCTCCAAATACTTAAAACACGATAAATCAGAAAATAGATTCAGAACCATCCAATTTACAAAGAAAAGAAACATCCTAATAACTAGCATAAGCACCATCTACGTAAACGTTTTGGATTCACCTAGAGACATTTGGCTGATTTTTTGCTGAAACCATCTTGGTTCTCTAGCATTATTGTTATTTATATATATATATTTTTTTGATTAGCTTAAAATTGTGAGAGAAGTGATTATGATATAATATCAAAATTTTTATAATAGGAAGATTGAAAATTTAGTTCTGGTTAAACAAAAAAAATAGCATAAAATAGATAAAAAAAATTATGTAAAAATTCAAGCAAAATTTAAAAAAATTATATTTAAAAAGACATATTAAAAATACTTCTATCAGTTTAAATTTTTTTAAAAAAATAATTTGATGATGATTCAGAATTTGTGTCTTTGTGACACAAGGTATGGCTTGATACTTAATTAGTTTAGTGAGTGAATCCTAGGGCAGATTTGGAATAGAGTATGATCTACCATCATGGGAATTAATGATTGAATTAAGACAGCTAAATCCCAACTTGGTGACTACTCCGTGGAAAAAATTAGATCAGATGAACGTACCCGTTTCAGTGTGTGGTGAAGTTTTCTTCTTGTGTTTCAATATTAAGATATATAATCATCATATATATTATAATAATATTATATTACACATAATGAGTTGATAACTACTATATAGTTTTGAACTGACCCGTTTTAATTGAACTGTGTGTATGTATGTTTATAAGCTAATTAAGGCCTTTTCTGTCAAAAAAATCAGAATCAAGACATCTTCAATCATCGTCGACCAGGATATCATTATCCGAATCAAAATCTTAGTCACATCAACTATATATATAGAGATTAATTATATCAATTTATCATGCATATACGATACTAGTTACTAGTAGCTAGCTAGATTTGTATTAAGATTTTGTGAATGAGACGTTTTACTTGCACCAATGTGTAATAATAAGACGAATGCTTTTATATATATCAAACTTTTCAACACACGGATTTCATTATTATTTCACCTTTTCAAATCATGTTGACGTGTGGATTAAAAGTCCAAATTAAAGTCATCACTTTCTGATCCCACCACACGAGCAACAATTCATAGCAACATTCGTGCTAAAACAAAAATAATAATAGTAAATTATTAAATGAGTGAATATCTCATCCGATCCCTGACAATTACTTCAAAAGGATAACGAGATAAAAAAAAAAAAAAACCTAATCCGGTCTCTGATTTTTTTTGGGGATTGATTAGCTTCTGTGCTAAAAAAAATAACATTGACTTTTTTTTGGCACAGGGGCCTCGTTGTCCTTTCCAGATAATTGTCAAAGGTTGCCAATTGGGTTAGATTTTTTTTTTCAAAGGTCTCGTCGTCTTTCGAAGTAATTGTCAAAGACTGTTTTGAATTTTTCTTTTATTAGATATAACAAATTGAACCTATGGACGTAGGCCATCTTAATTAATAATCTTCATTAGGTCAATGTCTTTTCCCGGATTGTGAATGACCACAGTGTACATTTCAGATCTAATTAAGATCAGCATTAATTGTTATCTTAATTAATCTTATCAATGTAATGTGTGATTGAGAGGTACGTTCCATCGTGGGTCTATGCATGATTTCAAAGAAAATGGTTACTAATTCCAAAATCATATCGTTTTCAATGTTTAGTACCGCACGGACTGGCTCCTAATTGGAAGCAATGGACGCTCTGACTTGTAACTTGTGACCCCTACATAGTAGATTCGGAATTTCTATATGCTAATAATTATTAGGGTTTTAGTTAATAAGAACACTTGCTAAGGTTACTAATGAAAAGTTTTAGGGTAAACTACTAAATTGCTCCTTACGTTTGGGGCTCTGTTTTGGTCCTTAAAATTTAAAATGTCTTATTTGAATCCAAAAAAATTTCATTTAGCTTCAATTTAGTTCCATCGGAGGTCAAAGATAAATAATTAACAAAATGTCTTAGATGACAGCAGTATAAGAACAAGGTCGATAATCTAAAGAATAAGTACAAGCTCCGGAGGCACAAAATCAATCGTGGATGTATCAATACATTTATTTATCATTTTTCTTATAATTAGAATGAAATATTTTCTATAAAACTAAAAAAAATGTTAAATACATGTATTGATACATCCACGGTTGATTTTGTGCCTCTAGAGCTTGTACATATTCTCTAAATTATCGACCTTGTTCTTATACTGCTGTTATGTAGGATATTTCATTAATTATTTATCTTTGACCTCATGATGGGACTAAATTGAAACTAAATGAAACTTTTTTGGATTCAAATAGGACACTTTAAATCTTAAGGACCAAAACAGGATTACGCCCAAACATAAGGGACTAATTTAGTACTCTACCCAAAGTTTTATATAAAAAAAATTAAAAAACTCAAGTTTTTAATACATATATGTTATGTATTTATTAACAAATTTTTAAAATTACTACTAAAAACTTTAATATCATGCATGTTATATACAATTACTACAGGAAATTTTTTTTAGCAAAACCCTTATTATATTCATTCTATTATAATATAAGATAATAAGTCATAACTAAATATTATTATCTTTATATATTAATAATGATATGAAGTAGTCTACTTAAATATTTTATGGCTAGTTAATAAAATTTACTCGTGAATTTTCTATAAAATACATGAGATGTAGACATATATAAAACTATGTACACTTATGTCACAGAAGTGGTTAATTAATTATACGGTCCATGTGTGTGATTGATAAAACAAACACAATGAATGGTGCAACTGATGAAGGTGATTATCAATGCCTGGCAGATTCCCTCATAAAGATTCGACCATAGCTAAAAGATAGCACTATGCATTCTATATATGAAGGAAGGCTTGGATACATACGAGACCAAGAGACAGAGCAACATGGCCTAGCCAATTTCCCTACATACTATACCATAAATGGTGTGGCATATAGTACTTAACTAAAGGTAACCAAATTAATGTACCTAGGTACCAGAGTAGGCCCTATGCTGCCTAAGATATCTTCAATCAAAGCTTATAGCAAAAGCCAAAATAATGTTTGATATGGTCAATCAAACAGCACAAACTCCCTCAAATGAAAAACATGGGAGCAAAATATGTATGATATAGCTGTATTTTTTGCCAATTGTGTAACGGACCATGCAATATGACTGGAACCTCATATCTTCAATGGATCCGAATAGGGAACTACAACATGAAAGTGATTGGAATCCTGGGTATCCTATGAAGTTTTTGTTTTTGTTTGTTTTCTAAAGAAATGAAAACTTAACGATACGCTACTCTATCAACGAAGTCGTTGTAGTATAGTGGTGAGTATTCCCGCCTGTCACGCGGGTGACCCGGGTTCGATCCCCGGCAACGGCGTTTTTTGCTGTTACATTCATTGCTCTGCTTCTTTTTGGTCAATTTATGGGCTATAAATAGCCCATTTAGAATAACAAAACCCAATGGAATCTACCCAAAATGGAATTTTTTGCATGTTGGGCCTTGATAATTCTGTTACCAAAAGCCCCAATACCTTTGCCCAAAAACACCTATTTTACCCCCCAAAAAAAAGAAAGAAGAGAGAGATTAGTTCTGACCAAAATCAAAATGAAATAACCCGTAGGATTTTTTTTTTTTGGACTTGGGCTATGCCCAACAACCCAAACCCGTAGGATTAATGTAGTGTAGTTTCTCAAGTCCAAAAGAATAATGCAGTGTAATTTTTCTTTTGGGCTTTACGCCTAGTTGATTAATCGGAAAAAAAAAACTATAAAAATGAAAAGAATTGGTAGACAGAATTTACCAAGAAAGAAAGAAATAAGAGAAATTATTAATGGATGATATTCATTATTGAACAAGATGAACGTGTGTTTCAGGGAAAAGAAATGGATGCAAGTGTGTTAGAATAGGAAATTTTCTTCCCTTGGTTCTCACTTGAGTCATGACATTAAAAAATTCCTAATTTTCTGCATTTGCATGATCTGCATATGCCTAAACACACGTAGCTGAATTATTATTATTTGGTAGAAGATATTCTTTGTCTTAGCACCGTTTGCATCTCAGCTTTATCTAATATTAAATGGTTAATTAGTTTGTGAAATGTATTACTGCCAACTGAGCTTGCACTTGCATAGTTGCATGTAGTTTTATGTTATTAACAAAAACATTGTGGATTCAGAATTAACAGGAAAATCAAGCCTCTTCTTATATGGAAGATTGAAATGATTATTCATCAGAACACACTATATCTTTCATTTATAAAGTTAAACTGATAATACAGAACCAAAATCTTATTCATATGCTTGTACATTTATGAAAACATCTCCGAATTTGCACAAGAAGGTGGAAAATAATAATTGCTCCTAAAAGCAAAGTTGGATGAACTACCATAGATACAAATATAACAAGTGTCAACTGAAATTGAAAGGGAAAAAAAAAAGAAAAAAGAAAAGGGAAAAGAAAGAATAATAAAGAATTCTTCAAGTGTCTCTATCTCTTTTGGAAGTTAAAGGCCTTGATTGCAGAAGCAAAGATAAATGCAAAAAGCACAGCAATTCCAGCAACCACAACAGCAGCATATCCTATGAAGTCATGCTTGATTCCAAAATAACTGTGTATGAACTGCCCAACATTCTTGCCGCCTTCACCATCCATAGGAGTAGTTATATCTCCAAACTGTGATCCAATCAATCCATAAAGGGACCATGCAACTGGGCAAGCCCAATAGTACCACCTCCACCATATAGGTATGCTCTGTCATAACATAACAAAAAGCAAGTTAAGAAAAATGTTCATAAGTATAATTTTTTAGTTTTGTTCACCAATTCAAAGTTGTTAATACTTACAGGTCTTGGGACGACAAATCCTGAAAAGAGGTTCCAAATTGCATAGAATGCGGCAGCCACAATGGCAGCAACATGGTGGTTTGGTGTGACAGCAACAGCCATCATTCCATAGAAGGTGAAGTAGCACAATGTGAAGAACATGAAGTATAGATACCAGAAGAACTTCGCAGCTGTCCAGTCAAATTGGAGCATGGCGTAAATTATGAGGCCATAGGTCACGGATTGCGTGAAGAGGTAAGGTATTTCAACTAGTATCTGTGCAAATGCATAGGGTAAGGCAGAGTACATTCCAGCAGCTTTTTCTCTATAGAACACTGTTCTTTCAACTGCTACCACTGGCTGCACCGATGAAGCATTCTGTATTCCAAGGAACAGAACCGCACTATACATTGAACCAACTGCGTTGAACAAGTCTTGCCGTTTCTTGCTGTCAGCAACCACAAGGATTATTAGCTCAAGTGTTCAACAGGGCGGCGAAGAAAATGAGTAAAATAAAAATGGAATGTGTGTTAGTATTGCTTACGTTTTGTCTCCAAGGCCCCAGAACATTGATCCAATCATCAAAGCTATGAAAGTAGTGAAGAAGAACCTCACGGCAGTATATGGTGGATTGCGCCAATAAGACAAACGCTGTTTCCATAAGCAAGCTTGGCATTGGACCAAGAATGACTGAGAGAATTGAGTTGGGAAATGAAGATCCTTTGAACCAGGAGCAGGCTGTCCCAGCTCTTGTATAAGTTGCTTGTTTCTCCTGAGAAAGCCATGTAAAATAGTCTAAGCATTTTGGAGCTCAAGAATATTATAAGCATAGATAGACCTCAGCCATATGCATTATTAGCTTACCTATATAGATCAGAGTTTTTGTATAAATCTGTAAAATCAACACCCAAATTGAGTTCTTGTGCTGTTGTTGTAACTTCCAACATCCAAGTTGCTGGGTTATATCCGTCCTTGATTTTACTCACTCCTTCAATGCTCTGGAGAATGGAAAATATTGGAAAATAAGTAATTGCTATTGTGAATCATAGCAGTGAAGTTTAATGTTGAACTTAGGCAGGAACCTACCTCAAAATACTTGATCAAATGACTAGAATGATGACCAAGTGGCCCAACATAGATTTCTTGTCCACCACGCTTCATTAGGAATAACTAGAATCATATGTAAGCAAGATATGTCAGATTCAAATCCAATGGAGAGGGGAAAAAATTTATGAAATGCAGATACTTTTATCTTATCACCCTTCACCTCATCAAAAGCTTCAAATATGTCAATGCTAGGTTGATGAATGGTGCACACAACAGTTCTTCCTGTGTCCACTGTGTTCCTGACAGTTCTCATAACAATTGCAGCAGCTCTTGCATCTAACCCAGAAGTCGGCTCATCCATGAAAATTATGGAGGGATTAGCCACCAATTCGACTGCAATAGTTAGCCTCTTGCGCTGTTCGGTTGAGAGACCACTCACACCAGGCAAACCAACTAGTGAGTTCCTCAATGGGGTTAGCTCCACAAGATCCATGACTTCCTCAATGAACATCTGTAACCATTTGCCAAAAAGTTTTAAGCAATTAGTATCTAAAACGTGATGAGTAGTTTGTCATAATAAACATCTTAGATTTTAGCCATAGTGGTGTGTTATGCAGCAGTTACAAACCTTTCTAGTTTTGGAATCAACACTTGAAGATAAACGGAGCCATGCAGAGTAGAGCAAGGACTCATAGACTGTAACATGAGGTGAATGGATATCATTCTGTTCACAGTAACCCGAGACTCGAGCAAATGTTTCTTGCTTCTTAGGGTATCCAGAAACTTTTATGCTTCCTTCAATATATCCACCAGTTTTTCTACCAGCAAGAACATCCATCAAGGTAGTTTTACCGGCTCCACTTACACCCATAAGAGCAGTGAGAACACCAGGCCTGAATGCACCACTAACACCCTTCAGAAGCACCAACTTGTCCTCTTGTACACCTTGTTCTTTCATTTCCTGAAAGTTGAAATCAAGAGTAATGATTTCATTTGCTTTCTGATAAAGAAAAGTAGCTAAATATAGAAACAATGTTAGTGAATGTGACTTACCTGTGGCATGTCAACAGAATATACGACTTCATCAAAGGTGATAGCATATGGTTCAAAGGGAAGAACCATTCCCTTTTTCTTTCCATGGCTTGACTCCACAACAGCATCTTCTGCTGATCTTGAATTTTCTGCATGAAAAAATATACATAAAAAATGAGCATCTAAAGATGGTATCTTGTGATTAAGAGTTCATGAGTGATACGAACAAGATTACTGACCTATGCGTGGCAATTCAACCTCTTGTGCATCATCTTCAGATTCTTCAGTTATTGTAGGCTGTGGCTTATCAAATGCTGCACATTGAAGAAATAGTTATCAGTAACGAAGTTGTTGCATATATAAGAGTCTTGAATTGAATCACAATCACTAATGAATGATCTGATAAAAATACTCACGGCCAAGGATATTAAGAGCAGCCGCAAACACTCCATTGAAAAGGAACACATATCCAACGCAGGCTGCAAGGCCTATCCAATACCAATATGAGTCTGTGAAGAATCCACGACTCTCGAGAAAAGTAACTCCAAAGTTGGGGTTGGAGCTTTTCTGAAAATTGGAAAGAGCAAAATAAGTTAGTTAGGATTAGGCCTGCATGTTGTGGATATAATAAATAATAATTATATAGATTCCAAAAGTTGCAAGTTTCATGAAATTACGTTCCAACTGTGGCCAAGAAATTCATTGACCATTAGACCAGTTTGTCCATACATCAAAGGTGAACACCAGTAACCCCAAATCCACCAATCCTTTATATTCTCTGTTTCATTCACAAAGAAATGAAAATGCAACAAACATGAGATCATAAGGTTGAATCAATGCAGCATGTTTTGCTTTTGTGTTACACATCCAACATGTGGGTGTGCATTGTAAAACTAAATTCTACTTACTTCTTGACAGAAGGAAGCCACCCAATGAAAGAAACGCAAGAATTGCAAAGGAACCAAATGTGTTGGCAACAATCATGTTTCTACCGAGTGCTGCAATAGCACGGAATAATCCAGAAGCCAATTGGTGGACGAATAACAGCAAAAGATACTGCTTGAAAAGCCTGCAAAAAAAATTAAAAAAAAAAAATTCAAGACCTCGCATCAGATTTTACTTCTCTCAACTCTCAAGAGTTTAAGCTGTTTGGTAAAAACATTTATATGATTTTATATCTTACCTGCCGACATTAGGATCAAATCCAATGACATAATAGGTGAGGAAAACCCAAACTCCAACTTCCACAATTGTGACAGGAATCTTGAGAATCCATGAAGGAATAGCATATGCCCATGAGGGATAAAACAGAAGATCCCTTTGCTTGTAGAAAACAGGAAGCTTAGCAATGGACATGGAAATTTCAGCCATTCCATTGAACATGATTGTGATCAATGTGAAAAATAGGGCACCGGCATAAACACCAGCATCATCCTGGTTTCGGTGATGCATCTTAGTTCTAAAAAACAGTGTCATTGCTATCAATGCCATGATGGTTAGCTGCAAAGAAACAAAAAAGTTTTTGAGTATCAGAAAAGAATGAAAATGAAAACGTAAATGCGGAATTTGGCCATGTAGAAAGAAAAACAAACCTGAACAAGCTTGAAGACATAAACAAAAGAGTTCCTCTTCATAAGAAGATACTCTCTTGCGAAGTTAGCCTTCAAGAGTTCCTTCTTGTTGAGACCAAACTTCTTAGTGGTTAATGCAGCTGGATGGCTCTTAGACTTGTCAAATGGAACTGCAATCTCCTCATTAAGTTTCCTTCCAACGTGGAATGACTGAAAGGCTTCAGCAAACTGAGTAACCGTCACGAATCGATAAGGCTCGTCCCTGCGAGACCAATACTGTGCTTGATCCTTCTTTGAAGTCACTTCTTGAAGGAAGTCAGCAACACCTTTCCTCTCTGGACACCTGAATCCCATGGACTCAAAGAAGTCCAGCACGTATTCGCGGGCTCCATGGTACACAACTTGCCCATCGGAGATCAAGATGATGTCATCAAACAGTTCATAAGTCTCTGGTGCTGGCTGCAGCAAAGATATAACCGCCGTTCCATTCATAATGTGAACATATTGCCTCAGAGAGCTCACAATCTGGAAAGTTGTGGAACTGTCCAACCCTGTTGATATTTCATCCATGAACAGAGCATTTGTTGGTCCAACTAACATTTCTCCGGTGGTAACACGCTTCCTTTGTCCACCGGAGATTCCACGCAGCATTTCATCCCCTACCATAGTATCAGCACATATATCCAGTCCCAAGATCTGCAAAATTCAACAACATATAACTAAATTTCTATCTATAACAAGGATCCACATCCAGAGACACATGAATAGTTATATATCGAACAATACTAATTAGTAATAACTAACTAGTAGCTACCTTGAGTGTGTAATCAGTTGCTATGCTTGATTCCTGGCCTGCAGTGGAAACCGCCTTCATGTAAACATCAATATCAGGGTCAGGCTTGATGTTTGCTGCTTTCTCTCTTCTAGCCAACTCAGATAACATGTCTGTTGATTCCAGATAGAATAATTAGGGTTAGGTTATACTACAATTATGATTTTGAGGAACAAATATGAGACGAAGCTAAGGAGTAAGGACTAACCATAACGAGATCCAACTCCTTGAACCCTTGCAGAGAAAGCCAAGGTTTCCCTTACAGTCATCTCTCCAATATGAACATCATGCTGGCTGATGTAAGCAGCAGTTCTTTGAGGCACAAACTCATTCATTTCATGTCCATTGTAAGTCACTTTCCCAGCTACCTGAAGACCCTTATCAAGCTTGCCAGACAAGGCTAGAAGCAGTGTGGTCTTTCCAGAACCTGGAGGACCTAGAAGCAGTGTCATCCTTTGAGGCTTCACAATTCCGCTAACATTCTTGAGAATAGTAACGTGTTTCTTTTTGCTTGGGAGAACATGAATAATGTTCAAGAATCCCTAATCAAAGAAGAAGTGAGATCAGACTAGCTTCAAAAGAGAGTAATAATTAGATCATGTTCAGTTTAATTAATGGATTAATTAATTAATTACCTCAACAACGTTGAAAACAGAGTTGATGAAAGAAGGCAAAGCTCTGCTTCCAACGAAGGCCTCAGCATCGATGTTGAGATGTTCATAACGAACTTCAACGGTGGGAATCTCGAGGCCAACCCTATCGATACGCTGCTTGAGTTTCCTGAGGAACTTCTCGTTGTCCTCTTCGGCAACCTTGACCAGCCTCTCTAGAAGCTTCTGCCTCTCTTGGTAACCGAGATCGGTGACGTCGACCTCGCTGGCGGGGCCCTGTGAGGCCGTTAACAAACCTTTCCTGAGGCGGTTGTAGGTTGGAAGTTTTTCAAGCGCAGCCCACTTGAGAGCTTCTTCATCATTCTCTTCACGAGACGACCGAGAGAACACTTCAACTCCGCTGTTCCTCCACACCGATGAGCTTCTTCTTAAACTATTACTCGCTCTGTATATATCAGTTCCCTCCATTATTGTTTCTTTTAAAGAAACAACAACAGCAAATTCAACTTCTCCTTCCTCTTCTTCAAGTAGATTATATTGTTCTGTTTGTGATTGAGTGCTAAATATTAAATGGTTCTTCTTCTGTTTGTACTTAGATTATTGTTTGAAAAAGAAGAAGCTAAAGAATGAAAAAATATTGAGAGAATGGTTTTGAGATGGAAAAGTTCTCGGTGTATTTATACGTTAGAAGATGATTGTTGTTAAATACAAAAAACTGGCGGCGACTGAAAAGTCAGACGTTGAATTGGTAATAACTTAAAAATTAGTTGTCATTGGCAATAGAAAATAGTAGAATTTAATTAACTCGAGTATGAAAGAAAAAAGGTAGGAATAAAATAACTTGCGTTGCGTGGGAACGTTGTTAGGGAGAAAGTTCCATTATTGTGGCATATGGTCAAAGATATATGAAAGGGGAACTTTCCTGGTTACTTAGTTCGTGAATTCATTCATCTAGAAATAGTATTTACTATTATTCATTACTTACTAGCCGTAGAATGAATGCCTTATGTAAATGTAAAACTGTATTTTCATTTCTACTGTAACCACCGAAGGAGATACAGTGAATTAATGAAGAAGACAGGGTAAATATTAATCAAACTCCGGATAGATTAATATAATCAACTTAAAATTTTTAAAAAATAAATTTAATTAAATTTTTTTAAAAATTAATTTAAAAAATAAATAATTTTTCATGAACAAAATCAACTATTTATTTTGGTGAAAACTCAGGTGCAGTCGACTTCACGTGAAGTTGATACCTGAGAGTCGTTAGATGATTTGATTGATTTGACTAAATTTTCATCCAACATCTCTCGGATATCGATTTCACCTAAGTTTTTACCATTTATTTTTACTATATATATTTTAAAGGTGGGAGAAAAGAGAGGGGGAATCTTGATTATAATATTATATTATATTATAATTGAATTAAAACGAGGCGGCTGAGGAAGTCATTCATGTATGATGTATGGATGAAGATTGGAGTAGTAGTCACAAAAAATAAAAGACCATTCAAATCAGAAAACGTTAGGAGGTTGACCAGGGTAGTCACTAGTCAAGCACCCAACCATTCAGGAAACAGTCTCGCAAATTTTTTTAAAATTTGAAAAATATCAAATTATCAACATTTTTTTTTTCACTTTAGATTTTTGGTAACTATATTCACTTTAGATTTGAATTAATATTAGAAGAGTGCTAAGAACCAACAGATTTTATAATTTATAACCATCAATTAGTTATTATTAATGTTTTTAATAGTATGAGAATTATTTATTTTTTTTATTAATTAAATATTGTCTAAATTTTAATAAAAATGTTAATCTCTTAAATTTTTTTAATTATTAACTAATTATTTGTTTTTTCTATTAAAAATATTGGTGTAATAACCGGTTGAATATGAATTAGAGTGGGTGTCCATATAAAAAGTCACAACTCACAAGAATCCTGAGATATGGCATATGATGTAAATCAGTAATAAACTAATAATCGTTAAATTAGTTATTAAATAATATAAAAAAGTAACACATGTGTGATGTTAATTAGTTATTAGATAATATCTTATCTTGGAAGTCATATATGATCATCAAGGACGCCATCCTTCGTTTAATGGAGCTTCAACTGACCCCATCAACACGCATCTTTGGCTTCTAGATGCCTATATTTACATCGTTTATTCTTTACGCTTTAATCTCCCCAAACACATACTGTTAGGTAGCGTTTGTTTTGAGGTACTAGGATAGAGACTGGAAGACTGAGACACAGTATCATATTTGTTGGTTCAGAGACTGATACTAAAATTTCTGTCTCTGTCCCTAAAATTTCAGTATTTCAGTACCTCCAAAAAGTAGGGACACAGGGGACTGAAATTTTTAGAGACGGAGATTGAAATTTTAATAACATTTTATACCTAAAATACCCTCATTTCAATTAATTAATTTCAATTTTATCCTTTGTGCAAATTAAATTAGAGTTTTATTCTTGTTTCAATTTTTGTCCCTCCCTTTACGCCAAACAGAATACTGAAATTTATTTCGGTCTCTGTCTCTTAGTCTCTGTCTCTCAGTCTCAGTCTTTTTGTCTCTGTCTCTCCACCAAACGCTACCTTAAGAAATGTGTGATTTACTATCCAACTCTACTTTCAATTATTAGAGTATAATTTACAAAAGTTAGCAACTTGCCCAACATGATTAAAACAGGCTCAAAACCTTTAATTATTTTTTGAGAGGTTAGTACAATAATAATCGTGATGAGATTAATTAATCAGAATAAGCGGTAATTAAGGGAGAAGAAAGGGGTCTAAATTGACGTGCCTTTTGTTTGTTTATTAGCACATCACATATTTATGAATGAGGCCAATGTTAGTTGGCATTCAATTCCAATAAGGATAGGGTGTGTCGTTGAATCTATTGAGTATTGACCCAATGGAATATTGCATAGCCAATAATTAATATTAATATATTTCATATGGTCTTGTGATTCTAGATGAGACCAAAGCAGCCCTCAGTACAATATAACATGTAGCCTATCAATTTTGATGCTTTGGCTTATTTTATTAGATATTATTATGATTGTTAATTAATTTATTATAGTCTAAGGTCTGGGACGTTGAGAGTGTGTACGTAAAAAACAATAAACAAATTCAATCAACTTTAGTCTGCTTTCTCATGCCATGACTCGCTGGCCCTACCATCCCTAATATTTTTCATAAATCTCTTTCTAGATGGTTGATTTTCTTTCTTTTCTTTTTTTAATATACAAATATAAATTCATTTTATTATTCTTTCTTCATGTCTTTGATTTTATCACATCTTAACTGTTAGAATATAATTAGGATCAATTAGAATTATTTAGTATATCTGAATATTTATTATAGAATATTACGTCTTTATTATTACGATTTTCTTATTCCCTATAAATATTATTCTATATTGTATCATTCTAGACAACTTGAATAGACAATTTGATTACACTCAATAATATACAAATCTTTTCTGCAGTTTAGTCTCTTATTTCTAACATTAACAAAGTAATATTCTAAATCAGTTTTTTTAATAAAATTTTAGTTTTTAATTAACTTAAATTTAAATTTTTTATTGTATTAAATAAATTAATTTTCACATCAAATTAATTTTTCACGTGAAAATACTTTTTTTATATTTTTATAAAGGTGGAAACTCAGGTGCAGTCGACTTTAGGTGAAGTTGATAGTAGAAAGCGGTTAGATGATTTAACTAATTTAACTAAATTTTTATCTAACGACTCTCAGGTATCAACTTCACGTGAAGTCGACTGCATTTGAGTTTCCACTTTTTATAAAATAATAACACAATTATTTGTTCCAAATTTTTAGGAATGAATGACTGATTTGTAATAAAACAAAAAATTAAAAATTAATTTCATGATAAAAAAATTATTAAGAATTATGATTTACAATTAAATATTTGTAAAGAATAAGTTTCTTTTCTATAAAATATTTTAGTCTTGGGTTTCCATTTTCCAAATTAAAGTACAGAGGGAAAGTACTAAGAGTTAAAACTGTACCTCCTTGAACATAAAACTAAACAAGTCTTTTATTTATACAATGTTTGACTTGAACTTGAAAGCATGTATTCTAATTTCTATTCTATCTCTTTTGGAAATTGAAGAGTTTCACAGAAACAGCAAAGATAATAGCAAAGAGCACAGCAAAAGCAACAACCAGAATTGCAGCAACTCCTACAAAATCATTTCTATAACCAAAGTATCTCTTCAGAAACTCTTCCACTGTCTCATTTGACTCAATTTTACTTGTTATGTCTCCAAATTGAGATGAAACTAATCCATATAAGGTCCAAGCCACTGGACATGCCCAATAGTACCATCTCCACCACACAGCAATGTTCTGCCATAAAAAACAGAACACCATTAGTATGTACATAATTTCCTAACATGAGATTGTTCTTTGCATTTTGTACTTACTGGTCTTGGGACAACAAATCCTGAGAAGAGATTCCAAATTGCATAGAATGCACTAGCCACAATTGAAGCAACATGTTGGTTTGGTGTTATGGCCACAGCCATCATGCCATAGAAGGTGAAGTATAGAAATGTGAAGTACATGAAGAAGAGATACCAAAAGAATTTGGATGCAACCCAATCAAATCCAATCATTGCATAAACTATGAGGCCATATGTTACAGCTTGTGCAAGAATATATGGTAGCTCTATTAGAACCTGGAGTGAAATAAAATGGATCAGGTTACATTAATTAGTACTCTCAACTCTTTAACTTCCCAAAAGATTAATCAAGTTAGTTACCTGTGCAAATGCATAGGGGAAGGCCGAATACATTCCGGCCGCCCTTTCTCTATAAAAGACAGTTCTTTCTATGGCAACCACTGGCTGAACAGAAGAAGCATTCTGGACCCCAAGGAAGAGAACAGCATTGTACATTGAACCTATAGCATTAAACAGATCCTGTTTTCTTGTCCTACAAGTTAACTCAAAGGGGATCAAATTTCTTGTCCTACAAATTTCTTGACCTTAATTCAGACTATTTAATCAATATAATAACTCACTTTTTGGATCCAAGATCCCAGAACATGGTTCCAAACATCAAAGCTACAAATGTAGTGAACAGATATCTCACTGCTGTATATGGAGGATTGCGCCAATATGACCAATGTTGTTTCCACAAACAAGCCATACATTGGATGAAAAATGGTTGTGCATATTGAGTAGGAAAGTGAAGCTCCTTGGAACCAGGAGCAGGCTTGCTCAATTCTGCCACAAGATCTTTATTTCTCCTAAGTATATATAGGCAAAATTTTTCAGCATAAGAAGTCAAGAACACAGGTTTTATAATAACATTAAGGAATATCAAAGTTGTTTAGTAGAAAAATGAGTAAGATTATAAAGTAGATTACCTATAAAGTTCTGAATTTTTATATATATCAGCAAAGTCAACATTTAAATCCATTTCTCGTGCTGGAGTTGTGATTTCCAACATCCAAGTTGCAGGGTTACATCCATCTCTGATCTTATTGACCCCTTTAACAGACTAATTAAAAGTAAAAACTATAAGCAGTTAAATAATTGTCTTTTTTGATGATCTTTGAGCTTTTTGAGACAAATCATACCTCAAAATAGTTGATGAGTTGGTAAGAATGACGGCCTAATGGGCCGACATAAATTTCTTGCCCTCCACGCTTTAATAGGAAAAGCTGCAAGAAAATTTGAAAAAATGTAGCATCTTGTTTTGTTGAACATGATTATATCTCAAATTTCAAGTCTCACCTCATCAAAAGATTCAAATATGTCAATGCTTGGTTGATGGATTGTACAAACAACAGTCCTTCCTGTGTCAACAGTGTTTCTAACTGTTCTCATAACAATGGCAGCAGCTCTTGCATCTAAACCAGAAGTAGGTTCATCCATGAAAATTATGGAGGGATTAGCCACCAATTCAACTGCTATAGTTAACCTCTTTCGTTGTTCGGTAGAGAGGCCACTCACACCAGGCAAACCAACCAAAGATTCCCTAAGAAAGTTCAACTCTACAAGTTCCATGACTTCCTCAATGAACATCTATAACAATTCATTAGTAAATATAATTATATAACTATTAACCAACTCTTAGGCTTGTGTGATACAAGTGCTAACCTTTCTTGTTTCATGATTGATTTCGGGCGATAAGCGCAGCCATGCTGAGTAAAGTAAGGATTCATAGACAGTAACATGAGGAGAATGAATATCATTCTGTTCACAGTAACCGGATATTCGAGCAAATGTTTCTTGCTTCTTAAGGTAGCCTGAGATTGTAATAGTCCCCTCAATATAACCCCCGGTCTTCCTTCCAGCCAGCACATCCATCAAAGTTGTTTTTCCAGCTCCACTTACACCCATCAAAGCTGTGAGAACACCTGGCCTGAATGCGCCGCTAACGCCTTTCAGAAGGACCAATTTCTCTTCAATCACACCCTGACTCTTCATTTCCTGCATTGTAGAACAAACCAGACTTTTAAGACAACGTGTATTTTAAGTTCTTTAATCCAATATCTACACTGAAAATTTAGTGACCTGTGGCATGTCCACTGAATATGTGATTTCATCAAAGATGAGAGAATGTGGTTCAAATGGAAGAACCATTCCTCTTTTTCTCTTGTCAACTGCAGCCTCTGGCCTAATTGATGCAGACCTTGAAGTTGAAGATATAGTTTCTGTTCTGTTGTCACCTGCACAATAATTGAAAGCTTTTTCCAGAATCCAAAAGACTTGATAAGAATCATGATGAAATCCACATACATATGCATGTATACTCACCTATCTTGATCTTGCTACTAGGTGAAGTGCTTCCTCTGAGTGTCAATTCAAGGCCTTCTTGATCATACTTGTTTCCAAGAGATCCTTCTGAGATGATAGCTTGCGGCTTCTTCAGGGCTGCAGAATCATTAGAAGAGAATATATAAGAAAGTTATAGTAATCATTTGGTGCAACAAGATTAAAGCATTGTGGAGGAAGATACTGACGGTTGAGATAAGTGAGAGCGAGAGTGAAAGTGATGTTCAACAGAAGAACAAATCCAAACAATGCCACAACCCCAATCCAATACCAGTATGCATGAATGAAGAATCCACGTGACTTCAGAATCTCAACTCCAAGTGGATCAGTTGAGTTTGGAAGAGCCTGCTTAAGAAAACACATTGCATGTAGTAGCTATTCTATAGTCTGAATAGACATAATTTGTAGTTCAATAATTCAGGAACTTACATGGTTCCAACTCTTGCCAAGGAACTCATTCACCATTATAGCATTCTGCTCATACATTATAGGTGAGATCCAGTAACCCCATATCCACCATTTCTTGATATCCTCTGTGTTATTAAGGGACAAAACAAAAAGCAAACCATTAAGAGTGAAATCAACTCTTTATATGATCATGAATAGTTTGCACTTTGCAGATTGCTGTACCTCTTGACAAGATGAATCCACCCAATGTTAGAAGAGTGACTATTGCAAATGATCCAAATGTGTTGGCAACAATCATGTTCCTGCCAATTGCTGCAATGGAACGAAATAGAGCAGAAGCCATTTGGCCAAGTAGGAACAACAGAAGATACTGCTTCAAGAATCTGTATATATTTGGGTCAAATCCAATAACATAGTAGGTGAGTGATACCCAAACAACAACTTCAACCAATGTGACAGGGATTTTAAGGATCCAACTGGGAATAGCATAGGCCCATGCAGGGTAAAATAGATGATCACGTTGCTTGTAAAAAATTGGAAGCTTCCCAATAGTCATGGAGATATCAGCCATCCCATTAAACAAGATCATTACTACAGTGAAGAAAAGTGCTCCGGTGTAAACTCCACCATGATCCACTGAATCGTGATGCATCTCAGTTCTAAGGAATACTGTCATTGTAATCACAGCCATTGCTGCGAGCTAATGGCAAAAAGAAGAAAAACAAGAGGTGAAACTCAATGAATGAATCAATCAATCAATCAAAAACAGCAACATTTAAGGCTTTGTAAGACCAACCAGAGATATCTTGAAGATGTAAACAAATGAGTTCCTCTTCATAAGAAGATACTCTCTTGAGAAGTTAGCTTTCAGAAGCTCCTTTTTGCTAACTCCATACTTGTCAGTTGTTAATGCAGCAGGGTGGTTCTTTGTCTTATCAAATGGAACTGCTAACTCATCTTCAATTTTCCTTCCTACATGGAAGCTTTTAAATGCCTCAGAAAATTCATTAGCCGTTACAAAACTATATGCCTTCTCCTTGTGCATCCAATACTGTTCCTGATCCTTTCTAGAAGTTACCTGCAGGAATAGATAGATACATATATATTTCCACATATCTTATTCAAAATTTCATAATTAAGTATGGAAGGAATGTAAAGATTGGCCTACTTCTTGAAGGAAGTCTGCTATGCCTTTCCTCTCAGGGCATTTGAATCCCATGGACTCGAAAAATTCGAGGACAAGCTCTCGGGGTCCATGGTAGACTATTTGGCCATCTGAGAGGAGGATAATGTCATCAAAAAGCTCATATGTCTCTGGCTCTGGTTGCAATAAGGCTATCACTGCAGTTCCCTTTAGAATATGAACAATTTGTCTAAGGCATTTCATAATTTGAACAGTTGTGGAGCTGTCTAGCCCAGTAGATATGCCATCCATGAACAACGCTTTCGCTGGCCCAACCAACATCTCCCCTGCAAATAATTCACATAAAAGTTGAAACAGAATTACACACAAAATTGATGGACTAAGAGTTTGATCACTACCTGTGGTAACACGCTTTCTTTGTCCTCCGGATATACCACGCAACATTTCATCCCCTACTAGAGTATCAGCACATATTTCTAAATCCAAGATCTGTAAATCACAAATTAGATAAATAGTAGAAACCATAAAGACAGTATTTGTGTTTTTGATGATGCAATATTGTGAGAAATCAGAACTCAGAACTACTTGAAGTAGTTGAAGATGTCACCTTTAGTATATATTCTGTTATCATCTGGTTTGCTTCCTGGCCTTCAGATGCTGTTGCCTAGTATTATTAGAAAGCCAATAAGATCAAAAGGTTGTGTATCAATCAAAATGAATGGTTTAACTGAACTTAGGAGGGAAGAGTATGGTTAAGGTGGTAATGTATAATAGAATCAATTGCTGAAGTTCATCTCTAGAGAAATAGTAATGCTTGCTAAGTTGATATGCAGATTTTCCAGTGTTCATGGAGTTAGTTCCTTTCACCTTCATGTATATATCGATATCTCGGTCGGGTTTAATTTTTGCTGCTATCTCTCTTCTTGATAGTTCAGAAAGCAAGTCTGCACATGGCAAAATGTAATTATAAGTCATGCTTAGACTACAGTTTACAGATTTGGAAGCTATCTTCTTCAACAAGAACAATTTAAGGTAAAATTCGACTAACCGAATCTTGAACCAACCCCTTGACACCTTGCTGAGAAAGCCAAGGTTTCCCTCACAGTCATTTCTCCAATATGAACATCATTCTGGCTAATGTATGCTGCAGTTCTTTGAGGTACAAACTCATTCATTTCATGGCCATTATAGGTAACTCTGCCACTAACCTACAGCATATTTTTCAGCAAAAAATGGATAGAAGGTGAGCAATAATCATGGTTTGGTTAGATTATCTGATTGATGCATACATGAAGAAAAACATGAAAGAAGCACTTTAACCTTAAGATCCAGACCAAGCTTTCCTGCCAGAGCCAAAAGGAGTGTGGTTTTTCCAGAACTTGGAGGGCCTAAAAGCAATGTCATCCTGAAAATGAAAACAAAATGTAATGGTGAATAGGAAGATGAATAAAGTTTGAGCTTCAGGATTTCAATTAGTCATATCTTCTTACCTACAAGGTCTTACAATTCCACTAACATCTTTAAGAATGGTGACTTGCTTCTTTTTGCTTGAAAGGATATGGAGATAATTCAAATAACTCTGGAAGATTAAAAATTTCAGAATAAGTACAAATCTTACACAAACTAAAACCAACAACAATCTTGATTGAAGCATCAAAGGAAAGAGAGATTTAGAAATCACACGTGGTTTACCTCAACTATATTAACAATGAAGTTAAAAAACGTGGGTAAGGCTCTGCTGCCAACATGAGCTTCTGCCTCAACATTTAGATGCTCAAACCTGGCTTCAATTGTTGGAATATGGATTCCAACTCTAGAAAATATTCAAAGGAAAGTTTTGCAATTTAAAACTGTTGAAGAAAATAAAAGAGAAGACAATCTTTAACAATGGATATTATATATACCTATCAATTCTTTCCCTCAACTTCAACAGAAACTTCTCATTATCCTCTTCAGCAGCACCTACCAACCTTTGCAACACTTTCTTTCTTTCAAGTGTTCCAATATCAGTGACATCAATCTCACTCACCTCACCATTTGATGCAGTTAACAAGCCTCTTTTTAAACGATTGTAAGTAGGGAGTTTCTCAAGTGCAGCCCATTTGAGAGCTTCATCATCATCCACTACTTCATGTGAAGACTTAGAGAAAATAGTGTCCTTTGCACTGTTTCTCCAAAATGAAGAACTGCTTGCTCTTAAGCTGCTTGCAGCTTTATACAGATCACCACTTTCCATTCTCTAAGAGATTTAATCTGCTTATCTTTTAATAACTGTCTAGTTTATCCATTTATCCATGCTACTATTATTCCAAATTTTGATCTAAACCAAAGAATGGTATTATCACTTAAAGAGCAAGGAGTGTGAAATTCAGAACTGAAATTTATAGAATAAATGGAGGGTGATTCCTGTAGCATGATAGTGTTGAAAGTATTTACCTGCAGTATCTAATATCTACAAGTAGTTGACTTTAAGTTCATCACAGTATTTAATTTACTTGGATGAAAGCAAGATTAGTAGATTAGTGAATACAAAATGCTTGTTTGTCAGCATGTAATCGATTATATGTAGTAGTCTATGTCTTGCAAGTCAAGTTATTACAACTTTGTTTCAATGTTTCGTATTTCATATGACTTGTTCTTACACTTAGATTTTGATACATTGTGTTGTCACCTGTTTTATTCGCTATAAGGAAAACCACCAGAGTTAATGGACTTGAAAATTTTGATAATCAACGATAATAAGAAAAGATTTGGTGGTAGGTAAGTAAATATTATTATCCACCAAGTAATATAGATGCATTTTGAAGTGGTGAAACTTGCACGTGCCTCGTTAGATGCATGATGCACACATGCACATTTGTCACACTCACATAAGATCCTCGTTTTATTTTACTAAAGAAATCAGGATTAGTTTTCTGTCCATTTTTATGTTTATTAAAAGGAGAAAAAGTATAGAGTACTAATATATAATAATTAATTATTATATTTTAAACATATATATAAAGAGACACATTTAAAAAATATATTTATAAAGATATTTTTATTAGACACAGTTATAAAAAAGACATTTTTATTAAATATATTTATAAAAATACTTTTATTAAACACATTCATAAACAAGAATTGACATGTTGGCAGAAATGTTGTTGGCAGAAATATTGTTGACAATACTACAATATTGAAATTATTATTTTGTGTGTGGGACCTGACACCAATTTATTTTCTGAAGCATACCTTGAGCTAAATGGCGGAAACGGAAATTATTTTTGATATTGGGGTGGAAATGGGTTTTTTTAAGATTATGGATGGATAAGGGTGTTATTCTTAAATGTGGAATTTTTTTGTTTAAAATATGGAAATCGGACCCTCCAATTTGTTTGGGAATAAAAATCAGACCATCCAATTTATTAGAAATAAAAATCGGACCCTCCGATTTTTGATTTTTTTATAAAAAAAATTACAACAAACAAATCGGACCCTCTGATTTGATATTAACAAAATTTTAAAAACTAACTTACAAAGTAATCGGACAGTCCAATTACTGAATCCCATATCAAAATAAAAACACATGTACCACGAACAGAATTGCATTGCACACGTTCATCTTCCATAGTAAAATTTAGGGGTGTGCATGGTCCGGTCCGGCCCGAAGACCCGGCCCGGTCCCGAACATTTTAGAGACTAATTTGATGTGATTTCATCGGGTCTAGGGTCGGGTATGGGTCTCAAAAGTAGACCCGGTCATTATTTCGGGTCGGATCCGGGCCATAGCTCGGGTCACCCGAAATCGGCCCGGTGGCCCGGTCATCATACACAATTAATATTTTGTGTTATTAGTGATGGATGATAGCTATTATTATGTGAAATTTAAGTATTGTAAACTTTAATATTTTGTGTTATTAGTCATTATACATAAGACTATAAGTTAATGTTTTATGTTTAAAATGCATAAGACTTTAGACTAATGCCTAATCTTGTGTTATTTGTATTGATTTAAATATTTGGTGTTATTAGGCAATATTAGTATTGATTATGGTTATACTTTAATTTTAGAGAAGAGTTAGTTTTTATTATATTTTTCTAAGTGAATTTTATCATGTCAAATAATGGTTGGAGTCTTGGAAATTTGGATATTTTTACATGCTAACTTACAAGAAGGTATCAAGGTAATATAATGTTAACGGCCCGGTTTTCACCCGGTTTTTACCCGGTATAATCATGGCCCGAAAGTGTATAGGTTTCATCGAGTCTAGGGTCGGGTTCGGGTCTAACAAATAGGCCCAGTATATATTTCGGGTCGGATCTGGGTCACATCAAACCCGGTTTCACCCAACCCATGCACACCCTAGTAAAATTTTTTAGCCGCTAAATGGGGACTTTTATTAAATTGTTTCACCACTTGTTTTGGGTAAGGTTAATTTGGTCTTTTTAAAAAGTGTGCATGAAGAGTATAAATACTATAATAAATTAATTCTTACTTACTCCAATCCCATGTAACCGTTACGGTGCACAAGGGTGACATTCCCAAATTAAATTAAAATTTTGAGTTTGAAACCCTGAAAAAGTTGAAAAACCGAATCGACCGTTGGTTCCATCAAACAGAACACGCTCTCCCCTCTGTTTTCTCACTCCCCTGCTTCTGAAGCTACTGCAACTTCTTCAAACCAAACGATAATGACAGAAGATTATGGATTCACACAAGAGGAAATGGCTGTGACTGAGAACCTTGGGTACCCAAAAGCGTATGCTAAACTCTGCAGGGATCGTGGTTTCACTCCCTACCGCCATGGCCCTCCCTTCACTTTCATTCCTCATGCTTTGCATGAAGACGACGTAAGCAGAAAAATTGGATTTTTATCTTTCACTCTTTCTTTGCTATTATTGTAAAGGTGGGAACTTTAAGGGGAAAATGAGTAATGGGTTTATGGTTATTGAATGATTTCGTGTTATTGGGCAGCTTTAATTGAGCTTCAATTATGTGGTTTTTCTTTTCTTAGGCTGAAAGAGCAAGTAAATTAGATCAAATGTTTCCGATTATGGATCTGAAAGCTAAGCCAACCACGAAGCCAAAAATCTTTGTCAGCATATTGTGGAAGCAGCTTAGCCATCTTGGGTAAGCACTTCAATTTTTTGGTTTCTGAACTTTGTTGCAAATTTTCAATTTTTAAATTGAAGTGAAAATTCGGAAACTTTTTTTAGATCAATTTGATAAATTTTCAGGAATGCTGGTTTTGACCCTGCCGTAATTCGAGTGGATGGTTATGGCAATGTGCTGTATTATCATGCTGACTCAGCCTCTCCTCTTGCCTGGGACATTGATCACTGGTTTCCTTGTTCAAGTACTCTCTCTCTCTCTCTCTCTCTCTCTCTCTCTCTCTCTCTCTCTCTCTCTCTCTCTCTCTCTCTCTCTCTAATAAGAATGTGTATGAAACTATAATGTTGCTTCTTTTGTGGATGAACTATTAAGGGGGAGGTTTGACAGTGTTGAGCAATCTAAGGATATTGCAGAGGCAAGTCTGTAAGAGGAAGAAGAATAAGCTGGAATTCTTAGTCCCATGGTGGGATTTCCAATTGGGTATCTCTGTAAACCAATTCCTCTCCATTTTTGCCTCTTCAAATTCAGACTTTAGGTAGGTACATTAATTTAATTTTTTGTTTTTCCAAGTATTCCTTACTTTGTTCTTTTAGCATTGTGATATGTAACTAATGAACAAATAATATTTGTTGCTGCAATCCACAGGCACAGGGCATTTTCATTTTTGTTTTCTGAAGGGGAAAACCATGAACTGAATGCTTCACAAATAGTGGATTCCCATTCTTTTCCACAGCACTTCATTGGGCTCAAAGAAAAAGTTGGCCTTGCTCCAGCTGCAATTGTAGAATCTCGAAGGGAACCTTTCGATGTATTGGCTTTAAGACATCTCGATTATAATAACAAGAAGGCGAGGCCTATCTCTCAAGCAATAGGTTAGTATATGATCATTAACTGTTGGAACAAGTTTGAGTTAATTAGTACTTTCCAAGTACTTTCCAAGTTTGAGTTAATTAGAATTTTGATTTCTCTTCAGTATCTTCGAGAAAAGTAAATGCCAATCTACTGAAAGAAAATGAAGACCCGGAATTCGTTAAGAACCCCTACCAAGCCATTGTCATGGCAAGAGATTCTCTGAAGCAAAGAGAAGAAGCTACTAAAATGCAGACAGAGATACAGAAACTAGATAATGAAGTGGATGAACTGAAGCTCAAAAATGAGGAAGAGAAGCTCGTTATTGAAGACCTGGAAATGACACTCATAAGACGAAGGAGGAAGGCAGAAAAATGCAGACGGTTAGCGGAAGCTCAATCTTCTTATAGGAGCATGCTAGAGAAGATGATTAGAGATACCATGCACCAGTAAGACACTAACCAAAATTTATTTTTCCATAGACATAGTTTATCATTATTCTATGGATGATCATAATTTATATGGAGTTCTTATAAGCAAAATTTATGATATGGTTGTATGCCATGATAATGACAATTAAAATTACTACTCATGTAGGAGTGTCATGTACAAGGAACAAGTAAGACTGAACCAGGCTGCAACTAATGCACTAATGGCTAGACTTGAAGCTCAGAGGGGGATTTGTGATGCTGCAGAGAGAGAGCTTCATAAGAAGTTTAGACAAAAAGAAGAGGTAGAGAATCAGATAAGATCTACATGGGATCAAGGAAGGAAGAGGTCCAGAATAGATGATACCAACTTTGAAGGAAGAAGAGATAGTAATCAAGCTCTCTATTTGCCTGGGATCAGGCCAAGAACACCATTGCACAAGGAGCTCAGACTGTTCTTGGAAGAGGAACAAAGGACATCTGAAGCTGGCTTATCCGCAAATGAAGAACAAAAGCAAGAAGTAAAAGAAGAGGAAGCAAGAATCGGAAAAGAGAAGCTGGAGGAGCATGCCGGATCAGTTGTTGAATTGGATGGAGAAGACTCAATTGAGAATGGAGTTAAGAATCTTGAAATCAATGAATGCAAGAGAAAAGTCTATGAAATTGAAACTGAGGAAGAAGATGAGGAAATCAGGAGGCAGCGTGGGAAAGGAAACGTTGAGAAGTGGCTTCAAATGCTTTTAGAGAAGAGTCCAGAAGCACTGGATCCGGAACCATTCAAGACAAATGAAGATGCTCATGGTGGAACTCAAGATATAATAATCCAAAAGTTGAATCAGGTTTTCCCACAACTGGACTTGAAGATCTCCAAGGTTTCAGATTCTGATGACAATGAGAAGCAGCTTCAACTTCCTCAGGATAGAACAGAATGGGAAGCTGGAAGATCTATGGCAGCGGGAAACAAAAATTACTCTGAAGAAACTTGCATAGGTAGTGAAGGAAATAGAACTCCCAACTTTGATAAGGTGATGGAAAGTAAGGAACAGAAGAAGGGAAAAAGGCTTGTTAGATCAGAGAGTGCTGGTACCTTGAGGCGAATCCCATCATCACCATTGCTTCTTGGGATGAAAAAAGGCGTCGAATGCATTCGGAAGAAGTCCTTTAAGTGGTGATGATGATGAGGATCTTGCTGCGAAAAACATCTTGTTTAGATCATGTTTGGGTTTGCATTAGTCTATGCATAATGCAGTTGCCTTTATGTTTACTTGATTTTTCTTTTTTTCCTTCTCAATTTGTGTGATGCTGCCTGAATAAGTGAGTGGCCCAAAAAAGAAATTAAAGGAGAGAAAAACTTGTAAAAATGTAAGCATTCTATTGTTTGATACTTTGATTTGTGTATAAGATTCTTTTATTCATAGTTGTCAAATATATGTGAGAATGTATAAACGGCTTCTTGTTTTTGCCGCAAGATTCATATTTCTCTTTCTTACAAACCTGATAGAAAGTTGAAACACACATCTGCTATAGTAACTTGATTACTTGATTCACCTTTCTCTTTATCAGACAGAGAGAAATGACCTTGATTGTTCTTCTATACATTGTTTATCAAATCTAACTTAGCACATAATAATCTTGATGGAGCTGGTTGAAAACATATGATTCTCGAAATTTATGTGTAACCTGGATATATATAGCTAGAGAACTTTGATATGCTCACATCTTTTATCTTTATTAAATATACTTCAGATTCGATATTACATTATTTATTTCTGATGCCTAAGTCAAACAAAAGAACATGGACATTAAACTATACTAGTTAATCAGATTAATTAATATATAACAACCTCAAATGTATGTTTATCAGATTCATTATTAACATTTTCAGGAGGTAGATTTCCTCCACTTGTGAGGAGTCATAACACCTAACACACCACTTTTTAAGTCCATTGGCGTTTCCCTTCCAAACCTGCCACTCTCTTGTTCCATAATCTTCTCTACCTCTCCCACAATGCTGCTGCTTCTATTACCAATACCAAACTTCTTCAACTTGAAGAACAAACCTTTCTTCTTCTCCACCATTCTCTCCAGCTGCACCTGCATTGCATTGCACTGGTTTTGCAGCCTATAAACCTCTTCTTTCAGCTTCCTTATCTCGATCTGCTGAGCACTCATTTCGCGCTTTGACAGGCACCGTAAAGGCGTGTCTAAGCTGCCATTGCAGGGGCTCCTGAGGCCACTGAAGGAGCCACTACTCCAGTCCAAATGGCGGTTTAGCTTAGTTTGTTCAGAGAAGAGAACTTGAATAACAGCTCTCACAGGTAATCGTTCATTTTGAGCTGCATGAAGTGAGGCCTCTGGTGTGAGTTTTCTGCTATCAATAAGCCTACACAGACCCTTCCTTTCTTGCTTTGCCACACTTGGATGTGCCTATAACACACAACACAAGTTCATTATTTCAACATTGGAACATTAACATGACACAAGCAGCCAAAAAAAGAGAAAGATCAAAGCAAGAAAAACCACAATGTCCATATTATTACATATAATGTACCTTAAAAACAGTTCATATTTTCTTCACTTCTTTATCTTTATTTCCTTTTTATTCTCCTGACTTTTCACCTATGAAAGTCTTTGGATTTTATCTAATTTGGTAATGTTTGTTACACATATATCTCATGATCACCATGTACAACTAACTACTACAAGTCAATATAAAAGTCAATACCTGTAATTATGTAAGTATCATGCAGTACAATCTAAGCAAAAGTGCAGGTAGGTACTGATAATAAAGTGGAAAGGATTGTTTTATTCAAATAACATAGAAGAAGAGACTAATGAATGGAGTAACACTAACCATTCATGAATTGAATAACATTATTATAAATGTATATACAAGTTTCATATAGCACAGATAAAAGAAGGGGGAATAAGACAAGATTCTAATAATCCACCTATTTCCATGCATTACTATTTAATACTATCTGGACAACAGAAAAGACAAATGGAGATAAACGTTGATTAAACCAAGTATAACTATAGCCCCACATAGGTCATTCACTAAGAATAATGTTTGTCACACACACACCTTCACTCACATCTGATCTCTTCACACATGTCTTAGATTTCTAGCCCTACCAAAAAAATTTTACTCTCCTGGCCTGCATTATGATGTTGCCAACTCATACATTGGTTTTTAGTTTACTCTTTTAATTCTTCTCTGAAGAACACCTCATCTTGCTAGTAACAACACATGAAACATTTCCCTGGCTATGACATTCATCCAGATTCCATAATGAGCATACAAATCCCGGAACAAAACAAGAACAATGCATAACACTGCATTTTGGTACATTGAGAGATAAATCTGTTTGAAAAAAGAGATTAAGGCAAACAAAATTTCTGTCCACTCAAATATATGAACAAGTTTTCTTTATTTTCTTTATCTCTACTGTCTAAGTATCAACCAATTAATTTGTGTCCCACCAATTCAGCCACTGATAACAAGACATTAATTTGTGACTAATTGATAAAAAGTGAGAGAATAAGAAGTTACTTTGAGATAAGTATCAATGGCTCTGTACAAGCCATCATCAGTGGCTCTTGCATGAGTTGGAAGAGCTCCGGCGAGTGCAACAAACTCAGACAAGGTGAGATTAGCATCTAAAGCAGCCTCAGCAAGGTAGGAATCAATCAACTTAGCCACCTTAACCAAAGCAGCACCACTCTTAACACCTTCATGGTCCAAGCACACGAACCTCTTCACCAACCTTATCACAATCTCAACATCAAGCAGTGTCCCACAAGTGTGGCTAAACGAAGGTATCATAAGCTCCTTCAATGAAGCCTGGTCTAGCTGCCATGAAATCCGCTTCTCAAGCTCTAACCTGTAACTTCCCTCAACCCCAACCATGTTAGCTGTTCTTAGGAGCCTCAGGAGGAAGTTGCATGGAATGGAATCTTTCTCTGGTGGAAGAACACCAACCTGTGTTGCATGTACAAATATGAATAAGTATTGAATACAATACAGTAGTATTTGATGTATATGGTATTAGAGTTAGAGACTAACCAAGGTTTCAACAAAGAACCTCTTCTTTAGCCATGAAGCTGTGACACTCTCCGGTGATGTAAGACGATCCTTGTTATCAGAAAAGATGTCAGTTGAAGAAGAAAGGTCAGGGAGCCATTTGGAAGCATAATGAGTTATGATTGATCCTATCAAATCAGAACGAACACCTTTTTGCTTGATTCCTGAGAGGGTCTTCACGAAGTAGTCCATGTCCAGAATGCATGCATCATCAAACCAGCAATGCGTTTCTTCTTCTTCTTCTTCATGATGTTGGTGGCAGGAATGGTTGTCATTGTTCATCATTACTGCAGTGTTAAGGAACTTGTTGGCTCTGGTTTTTGTCTCAGTGGTTGAAGAAGCGTTATAGTTATTATAGTCCATGAATTGAAAGTGATATGAGCAAGGTTGAAACAAATGATGTGGACAATTTAACCATGCATTAAAGTTATTAAAATATACTCTTTTAGTATAGCTCTCTTTGGTAGTAATAAACAAAAAAATCAAGGTTTGTTGATTAGTGTAGAACCATTATTTGATTAGTAATGGAGATAGTAATAATGTTGTATAATTTAATCTCCCTTAAAGAAGTGGTTATGTTAAAGTGAGTGCAAATAGAAAGTCAGCTTGCAAAACAGTGAGATGAGTAAGTGTACGGTTTGTCAAAATTAGAAGTAAGAATCTGATTGCATTATTATATATAAAAATATGAAATGGTTGCTTTGGCAATTGGCATTGCTCAACATAATTGAGAAAGAGCTGTTGGAGGAAGGAGAATTAGGACCACTGGTATCATATTTTATTCTATCCTTATGACAGACACACACACCAAATTGCTTATATATATATATATATATGCTGCATGGAAGAGAGAAGAACAAAAATAATAATAATAATGCAGCCTCTAAGTTGAAAAGGACCTGAAAGAGACACAAATTTTGTTGTGTGTATAATATATTTATTTACATACCATAACCATATTGTAGAGGAAAAGAGTGAGAGCACTGAATGATGGAAGCTAAAAGGAAGGAACAGAAATCTGAGAGGGTCCCATTTCCCAATCAAAAAGGTGCATGTTACTGTTTTGTTTTGCATCCCAACGAGGCTCGTGAACCTTCACTATTTGTTCTTTTCAATCAAGACAACTCTACCCTCTCACTGCCATTGCCAATTTGCCATGGACCCCGCTCAATTTCTGATTACACACTGATACATACCTTGCAAATATTTTAGAATAAAACTGTCAGGGTATTTGCCTAAAGACAAGAATTTGAATGGAACATGTTGTCAACTGGGAATTATATATTAATTCTATGTTAAGATAAACCACCAAGTGGGAAATGTGAGTGAATTGTTACAATTAGCATTTATGTTAATAGTGTGGTCCTGAAGAAGAAAAGCCTCTCTCTGGGCCTGTCATGTTACAAAGTGGACACACTTTATAACTTTATGGGCTTCATGTTCTTCATAGACTAAGAGACAAAACTGAACACACAGCCCAACATTGGATCCATAACTGTGAGATGAAATTCCATCCAAAATTGACAAAAATTATTGTATAAAAAACAAAAGAAGAAAAATCCAACAGCTAGATGCTAGACTTGCAAACAAATTCATTCTTTCATTTTTCTTTTTAACACAAAAATAAAGTCGGATTCTATAAAGTAGAAAGGCTTGGTAAAACTAAAATCATAAAAGAGAACAACCCCACTTGCCTATGGGAACCAAAAAATTTAATGGGACTTGAATAAAAGTGACAAGCTAACTTATTGTATAGGCAATTAAATAGCCTACAACAAGTAGTTTTCCCCTTAACACTTTCTCAAGGGTTCTACTTCTTATTCTTTCTGCTTGCAATTCAACAGAAAGAAGCACTGCATTGGTTTAAAGGCCGCGAGGGGTTGAAGGACTGCTTGAGGTGTCACCACCGCCAACCGGATTCAATGGCGAAATGCTTGGAAGAGAGCCATTCCCACCCTCATTGTCGGCCACCACTGGTATCTTAACTGCAGCTGCTCTTTCCATCTCTTTCTCAAGCTCTTCTTCTCGGCGCAGGGCAGTGAATTGGGTGTCCAAGGATTTGGCTGCTGCTAACCATGCAAGAACAATCACCAGAAGCACTCCTCCAAGGTATGGGGTTGAATTCGCCAACGAGCCAAAACTCAATATCATAAACTGCTGAATTAGAGCGCCTCCGGACTTCCCCAAGGGGTTGCATACAACATCAATGGCTGCCTTTCCTTTGACCTGCAACAAGAAATTCAACAATGGTTAATCAAATGCGGGCAGATACTTTATAAAATCAAAACATATCTGAGTGTAGAAGTCCAAACCTTGGTATCCTCATCCAATGGAATGTAGGCCATTTCTTTGCATGGATCGAATAAACTGTACTTAGCACTCTTGCTGAATATGTTTTGCAATGCACCGACGTATACAGCAGCTAGCAGTGGAGTCATTCCAAACTTCGCAATAACAGGTGCAACCGGGCCTCCGAATAAAATAAGAGAGAAGAAAGCAACTCCTGTCAAAAGCAGGACAGTAGGGGTGATCTTGGCAGCAACTCCCCATCCGTACCTGTCAAATATAAATTGGCTCACAAGCATCATTGTGAATGTGGCAATTCCAGTTGCGGTTGAGAAGTCACCCATAAATGATGAGTACTCGTTCGGGCTAGGAAACTGCACAATTTGCATAGTTGAGTGTGAGAGAGAAATAGCAGAGTAAAATGGCCAGTAATAAAACCAAAAGCAAGACAAATTTACATTACCTGAGCTTTGAGCTTTGATTTCCATGTAACCTCAACAAGGTTAATGCTAATTCCGTATGCAACCACCAAAGTCGCAAGATCTCTTATGTATTTTGAAGACACCAGGAATTTTATGCTCTCCATTGTTCCCATTTTTGGCTTTTCCTGGAAAATAAAATGCATAACAAGGTTTAATATCATGTTATACGAACAAAAGATTCAGAATTTCTTATATTCAGACATATATAAGATAAAAGAACAAAAAGTTATGTTTAATACTATATCAAGACAGAAAATACAAAACGAGGCAATGAAGACACAGACTTAATAAAAAAAAAATTGGGACTTTGTCTCTGTTCATTGTCCATAGTTTTTGGGTGGAGGTAAAATTGGGCAAATTTTGCTTTTAAACAGAGACATTTTATCTTCTGTATTTCCATCCTGAAACTGAAACAGATACCAGACATAGCCAAAGGGATAACACAAATTTACCTTCTTCTTCTTGCTCCGTTCAGGAAGAGGAACATAGTTATTCACCCACCAATACAAGAAGCAGATAGCAAATCCCATACCAACAACTATGCTCATCATTGCTTTTAGAGAGATGGCCCAACCATCAACTCCAGGACCTAAATTTTGCCTCAGATTAGAGAAGTATTTCACTGTCCGGCCAGAGAACACGAGGGCTACATTGGCCCCTAGCCCAAATAGTGGATAAAATCGTTTCGCTTCGTCAACTGTAGTTATCTGCAGGGGAGAAGAAAAGCAAAAGCTTCTCATTAGCACATAGCATTCTAACCGGAAAAGAGTTCTATGCATATGAAACAACCACCTATCAATCATTATTAGATGAAAATGAATCAAAACCAGCGTACATATGCCAAACATGAAGATGAAAAAAAAATTAAAATAAGACAATCAATCCAACAACCAAACCTAACTAAAATACGCAACGTTTAGGATGCCAGAATCACAAAACATTATTGCATGATAACGATATTAAGTACCAACAAACACACTGTAACAGGATACAGAATCAAGCTAAAGACCAATTAACATCTAACAAAATCAGGTAAGAATTCAAGCAATGGAATTATATCTATACCTGATTGGCAAAACCCCAAAAGAGCACGGAAATGACCACACTCCCCCACAATTCAGCCATGACATAGAACAAACAGAAACTCCATATTCTCATAATTGCAAGGGGGCCAAGAAACCTTGGTCCAAGGATGTTGAGAAGCTTGTCCGCAAATGCCTCAGGGTGGATGTAGTTGCTGAGAGGGTACAGGACAAAACCAAAGGCACCAAAGAATGCAATAAATGGAAGAATAACAGAATAAAAGAGTGCTTGTTTTGACAAAACATTAGCCAACTTAGTATACAGCAACATGAACCCAACGGCCATGGGAAGGTTCACCCATGTCTTCAGAAATGGTATAATCTCCGCACTGCTACCTCTAGCAGTGACAACAAGAACATCCTTCGTGTCCCTGAGGATTGTGTAATTGAAAAGGATGCAAAAGAACATCATCCCCAATGGTATAATCTTCTTCAAGGTGGCAACTTCAACACCCAAAATCTTTGGCTTGTTCTCTGATTCAGTACTTTCAGCAAACAGTGGCTGCCCATCAGCTGAAGCTGCAGCTTCGGCCCTGCATACGAACAAATTCTTGCCCTTTTGGCCAAAGGTGTTGGCTTTTAAGGCAAATCCATTGAGTTGTTTTGGGATTGGTGTAGCTGTGAGGGGAGAAAACCCATCAATGATTTTGGGCTTCGGAGTGAAAAATCGATGCTTTAAGTTCTGGGGTGTTTGTAGGAGCCTGTTCCTGGGGTTTGTAGGAAGGGAGAGAAGCCCTCTGGTCTGAAGAACAGCCTCCATGTCTCTCTCTCTCTCTCTTCTCTCTCTCTCTCTAGAGAGACAAAGATAAGAACGTAAGCGCAGAGATAAGGTGGCTCTGGAGAAGAGAAGAGGAGATTGGAGAAGAAGATTATGTTCTGAATAACAAGAGAAGAAGGCACAGAAACAAATATCTTCCCTTTTATATATTATACGCTCATAAGAATCTACCAAACCCTTGAGCTCTCAGGGTTCAGTCAATAAATTTAATTAAATTAAATTAATAAAATATATAGAATACTTACATGCGGAAAAAAGGATCAATTCAATCTTAATTTAATATTATTATATGGTAAAGTATTAAATTAATTCATTAGGTTTGGCCTAATTTTGTTTTTACTTTTAAGGTGTAAAATAGTTTATTTGAATCTAAAAAAATTTTATTTCGCATCAATATAGTCCTGCTGTAAAGTTAAAATTAAATAATTAACGAAATTTAATTTTCAAGTCTAGTCTGTTACTTAAGAGAGTTTCTACCATAGAGGTGATGATGGCCTTGTCTTTATTGTTGCCGTCGAATTTTTTAGCAAAACCTGAATTTTGACGATGTTCTTCATGTGCTTGAACCAAGATTAGGCCTGCGGAGATGCATCTGCAAGGTTATACATATTTTCTATAGTCATGTAAGACATTTCTTAATTATTTAATCTTGAATTTACGGTAGAATATTACGACTATATTAAAACTAAATGAAATTTTTTTAGATTTAAATAAGACACTTTAAATTTTAGAGACTAATACATAATTAAATTCAAATATAAAAAATTAATTTAATATTTTATTTTATTATTATTATATTATATAATTTTTTTAATGCTCATTATAATTTCAATTAGGTCGATTTTTCAAGTTCATACAAACTGATATAACTTCTAAAGATTTAAGTGGTTTCAATTTGATTAATTTATATTAAAAATTCAAAATAAATAAATAAATGGAACAAAAGTTCAATATTTTCAAGTTTTCATATTTTAAAAAATTAATCATTTGATATTTGTAAAGTGGTAGTGTTTAAGAAAGATTAATTCATAAACAAGGTAAATTTATAATTTATATCATAAAAATAATTTATTACAAGTCAAAGTATATTATATATACAATATTTTGGGACTCTCTGATCAAATTAAACAAATTTTTAAAAGTAAGGTTGAAACATGTGATATAATCCACATGGTTTGTAAAGGAATCGATCTTAGCTCTTAACCCAAACAAAAATACTATAATAGCCATCATAGTAGACTATTTTACTTAATATTTGAATAGTATAATAAAAGACAATATAAAATTAAATTTTAATAAGAATATATTAAACATATAAGACTAGTTGATTCTGATAATTGATATTCAACAAATTTACCAAGATACAGATTATACGGTCACAACTCACAAGTGAATCCCACCAGCTATGAATGCGAGTGAAGTGGAAAATGACATGCATGAAAAAGCGTAGGAAATGGTCAATTAAAAGAAGAAGAAAAAAAAGTTTATAAAGGACATTGCTTTGCTACGATATTTCTGTACAAGTGGACAAGCTAATTTACCAAAATATCTTAATTTTTATGAACTCTACTGCATAGTAATAATAATAAATATGGTATATTCTCCTTATTATTATATACCTACCAATGATTCAATTCACATGATAAGCAATATTATTTCGGTTTAATTATTCTACTGGTCTTTAT
The DNA here is from genome assembly GCF_059453495.1 of Arachis ipaensis. NCBI lineage: Eukaryota > Viridiplantae > Streptophyta > Magnoliopsida > Fabales > Fabaceae > Arachis > Arachis ipaensis. The sequence continues at coordinate 694,129 of NC_142443.1, read as the reverse complement.
ATTTTCGTAAAATTTTTAATTTAATCTCTATATATTTTTTTTTAATTGAGTCCTTGTACCAATTTTTTTTAATTGGGTCTTTACATTTTTTTTCTTTTATTTAAGTCCATGTACCAATTTTTTTTTAGTTGGATCTCTATAAAATTAAACTAATTACTATTAAGAAGAATTTAATTGAAAAAAATTTGGTACATGAACTCAATTAAAAAAATATATAAAAATCTAATTGAAAATTTCACGAAATTATAGAAATTAACAGACTAACAGACTAATTAAACCTATTATTTCTACATTTTTGGAAAACCTTGGGAAACAATTTTGGTTTCCAACAACAATAAGATATTAATATATTATATTATAAGGCTTTTTTCTGTTGGAGGATGGGATTGACCTTGAAATTTGAAAGTAACATTTGCGGTTCAAAAACCTTGGAATGTGAACTCGTTCCTTGAACCAACGGCTCGCATAAAATCACGGGCTTACCCAACTAAAAGTGAAATTGCAAATGGCACCTCTACCAACCTCATTCATTTGCCTCAATTTCTATCCACCGTTGATTGATTCTCCAATTTTATTATTGTTTTAGATACTTTATCAATTGTTATTTTGACTTTCTAGTTTCTACACAATATTTGATAGTAGTAAATAAAGTAAGAGTAGAATATCAGTTTTAGTAAAATTATACTACATATATTATTATATATACGGTGAAAAGTTAGGTGTAGTCGACTTCACGTGAAGTTGATAATTGAGAGTCGTTAGATGATTTGACTTATTTGATTAAAATTTCATCTAACGGCTCTTAACTATCAATTTCACGTGAAGTCGACTGCACCTAATTTTCACCTATATTTATATATTATGAGTGTTAAAAGCTTATATATTTTGAAGGTAAAATTCCTTTGTAGAAAAAATGATCTTTTTTTTTTTTTTTCTTGACATCCCCTATTTTAGTCATGTAATTCAAGGTCAAATCATGCTCAAAATTAAACACGTGCGCCTTATTTGATGGAACTAAAAAACTGTGTGAATCATACATCTATTAAGTAGTTGACTATTATTTTATCAACAGCTTCCGTTTAATTATTTTTCAAGTTAAAAGTATGATTATTTTCTAAAATCTGTTATAATAATTTTTATAATTCTAAATACAGAAAAAAGTGAAAACCTAATGGGGGGTTGGTTAAAAAAATGTGAATTGATTCTGAATTAACTTTGCTTATGAATTTGGGGCTTGAGAAGCAAAGGTTTCAAATTTTGAAAAACTCTCTTGGGAGAAATTATTGTTTAGCATTTTAGGTTGTATAGGGTTCAGATACTTATTACTAATCTTTGTTTATACACAAAATTGAATATATTTTTATGTTCAAAAAATGAAGACCAACAACAAAAAAATAAAATGCATAGAGTAAAGTATCGTTTTTGTCCCCAACGTTTATGGTAAGTCTCAAAGTTGTCTCTAACATTTCAATCGTCCTATTTAAGTCTTTAACGTTTCAAAATTGGTTCAATGTTATCGCGTTAGGGATCCGTTAACAGAATTAACGGCGGGACAAAATTGATATAATTTTAAAACGTTAGGGACTTAAATAGAAGAAAAAAGTTGGTGACAAAAATGATACATAGAAAAAAATTTTAATTTATATCCTTCAATAATATCAATTTTTGACTGTATATAATATTGAATTATTTTTTAATCACATCTAAGTAAATTACACTTAATCACACTGTTTTATTCTAAATAAATTTATTTAGAATGAATGTAATATGAAAATAATATATTTACTTATAACTTTAAGTGTAATTTATAATTAAAAACAAATATTAATAATTCTCAAAAGTATATATTAAATATTTTTTTTTTAAACTCCGGAAAGTCAAATGTGTATTTGTGACGTTTAAACTTTAAAGTCAATAAGTAACTCCAATGTGCATTTGTGTTAATTGAGTATACTCAATTAGGAAAAAAACAGTTATTGTCGTTTCTTAGGAGAATTAATATTTCATCAAGGCAAGTATAATAGGAACCTGAACATTTTATGGTGGAATATTTTTGAACATTAGTGATGAAGTGATATTTAGTCTTGTAAGTATTTATATAGGGACCTACCATAAACATGTAATTTTGTGTCTCATGCATGCCTTTCACGGAACGTGAGGGAAATGACTACAAAGCCGTGATTGCTTCAAACTTTGTTGCTTCAATTCTTCCATTTTTAATTCCCTTCTTCAAACGTGTCCAGTCAAAATTTTTAGTTGACTCACCGGTGGAGCCGTCCTCAAATTTCCAAGCTAGCAACTCCTTCCAATGTGCGATACAATGAACTAAAAATACTAGTTAACAAAATCCTTGTTATATTAGTAGTCTTTAAATTGTAATTACTAGTTAACAAAATCCTTGTTATATTATAGGTGCATTATTATAGAATTATAGTATTTCTTCAACCTTTATTACTTGTTATCAACTAATTTAGTTGATTAGTAGTGAATAACATGAGGGAGACAAAAGGATCGATTTAAGCACGTTTGAGACAGTCAACCATGCGGTTCTTCCAGTAATATATATGCATACCTGCTAAAATACAATACTATACTAATTTATTTGGAATTGAAAGAAAGCAAGCACCCATGGGTCCTAAACCCAAAAGATTTCCTCAGATTATGATAACAATATTACTATTAAATTTATTTAATCAAACAATGCCGTAGGGTGCCATGTTGTTAGGATAATATAATATATTGACAAAGGCAAAGTGGCAAATTATGAGGAGATATACAAGGGACACTTTTTTTTTTTTTTGTACATAGGGAAACTTTTTTTTCCCTCTCATTTTTGGTTGGAAGTGAGCCCAGCTACTCCATCCACAAGGATCAATTATTTGGGCTTCTGTTCAATTCCGATGTAAGCCTATTATCTCCCTCAACCGAAATCCATTTCACAAAAAAAAAAGTAGCACAAGAGTTGACCGAGATAATTAAAGATAGATGTAAGATGAATATTGAACCATGAGAATTTATTAAGGAGTGTTTTGCAAATTGCAACACTTTTACTGAGTTAATATTTTATTATACATACATTCAAACAATATTAACTGTTTATTTCCTGTCATTTATCTGGCGTGAAATTAAGAAATCTATTTCCTTATTAGTTGTAAACTTATTATCTTGTACACACAAAGCAGTAGCTTATAGCAAAGCACAAACTAATCTATTAGTAAGAAAACATCATCACTTGGAATATCTATGCAGAACCATCACACTAGAAATAAATCCTAGTGATTAATGCATCACATACCAGTAAGTAACATTACACAAATGAGTAGAGAAACAATATTCCACATCGAAACTAAGAAACTATATCTACACTATATTTTAGAATATAAAAGTGACATTGGGATACATTAATAAACTAGTGATACTGTAATGGCAATACACTTGATACATGCTAAAATAACACAAGTATGCTGGATCTTTTTGTAAGTGCTGCTGATGAGATCTTGATGTATTATGTTTTCTCAAAAGAAGCTGCAAAGATAAGAAAGTAAAACTTTTTGTTTCTAATCTCTACCCATTCAAGTCATTTGTGCAAGTTAATCCAAGAAATAAATATAACTGGTTCGTAAGAGTGCATGTCCATATATAACAGAAAATAAAACTCAAAACATTTACCTTTTAAATATGTATGTTAGATGGTAACAAAAATAATAAAATACATATATATTTAGTTATGCCATAATTAAGAGGTTACCTGCAGAGAATTGGATATCAGTGGAAGGAGTTGAAATTTTTTAGCAGCAGGACATAAAATCGGTCTCTCAAGTCATACAGAAATCTGAAGTAAGCATGTCTGCACTTGCGACTGAAGAAAATGGCACCACAAACTCCCCAAAAGCCTGAAGCAAAGCCAACTCCTAAGCCCATATAGAGGCAGCTCAGAAAATCTGATTCATCACCATCATCATCATTCTCACCCAAAGTCTTTGTGTCATCTCCATGATTTGAGCAGTTTTTGGGAAGGGGAGGTCCACAAAGATCAGCATTCCCAATATAGCTAAGCTCACTGAAGCTCTGAAGTTGGGTCCCTGATGGGATTTGGCCTCTCAAGTTATTGAATGACAGGTTCAAATTATCGAGGAAAGACAAACTGGACATGCTCTCAGGAATCTGTCCCGTGAGTTCATTTTTGGATAAATCAAGAGACTCCAGTTGTCTCATGTTTCCAATCTCTTTTGGTATGGTTCCTGTTAGCCTGTTATGAGATAGATTCAAGAAATGCAACTGAGAGAGGCTGAACAGTTGTGGAGACATTGTTCCTGTCAGATTATTACTTGAAAGGTCAACCATGCGGATCAGCTTCAGATTTGAATCATAATTTGATTGTTGACCTTTTACAAGCAATATAAGATTTTCTCTGTATATAAATAAAATCCTTTGAAAATAAAATTCATATGAAACCCAACTGGTTGAGTAATGCATGTTAACAAAGGCTGTGATGTTGCTTAGGCAATTGGGTATATGTCCTGAGATTCTGTTATATGCAAGATCCAAAATAATGAGGAAAGGCATTTGACATATCTGTGAGGGAATATTACTGACAAACTTGTTGGACCTTAACTGGAGGATCTTTGTACTCAGCGGCATCCACTTTGGTATGTTTCCAGAGAAGCTATTCTCGCGGACATTAAGGATGGATAAGGAGCGGCAATACTGAAGTGATGAAGAAGATATGTCCCCAGACAAGTTATTCTCATGTAGATGCAGTCCTGTGAGATTTGACAAGAAGCCCATTGATGGGGGTATGTTGCCACTAAGATTGTTGCCTCCCAGATTAACATGACCCAGCGACTTCCAATTCATCCAGCAGTCTGTTAGCCCTCCAGATAAATTATTATTAGAGAGGTCCAAGTACTGCAATTCATTGTTGATTTTCTTGCTATGGCACAAGAGATGTGAGATGGATCCTGATAGGGAATTGTTGTTTAACTGGAAGAAAACAACATTGGATGAGAGCCGAGGAAGACCACCTTTCATATTATTTGATGAAATCGATATGACGCTGGAATTCAGCAATACTTCTGATAAGTCCCCTTCTATGGTGTTGTTGTACAAAATGAGATGCATAAGTGTGGATGCAAGTCTCCAAAAGTTTCTGTTATTATCAGCAGCATCAAACGAGAACTTTGAGTCTTTAATGGTAAGCTGTTTGAGAGATGTCTGTGTATATAACCACTGAGGAAGTGTAGGGTGCAATGGTGTAAGGTAGAGCTCCACAAGTTGGAAAGGTGGTATCCAGTGAGGATCAAAATCAAAGGTGGTGTTTGGTGATCCCAACCACAAGACTCTTAAATTCTTTAGTTTTGCAAAATTTCTTTCAGACACAACTCCCGTGAAGAGATTTCCTTCAGCCATGAGGGTTACTAGGGATGACAAATTTCCCAAATTTAAAGGAAGAAATCCAGAAAAATAGTTGTTAGAAATGTAAAAGGAGGTAAGATACTGAAGCTGGCCTATCCAATGTGGAATTGAGCCATTCAAGTAATTATCATGCAATTCAAGCCTAGTCAAGGAATGAAGATTTGGCAACGTATTTGGTAGCTGGCCCATAAAATGATTACTTGAAAGGTCAATCTTAAGGACCTGAGAACTAAGATTGAATATCCATTTAGGCAACTCTGAATAAAAAGAATTACCGGAAAGAACAATGACCTGGAGTGATGCGCTAAAATTAGCATAGCCAAGAGATGGACTTATGCTTTCAAGGTTACAGCTGTCTAAGTAGATCTCCACCAATGATGGAAGCACCGTCACAAAGTGAAGCCAGTTAGTTTGCATGCGAAGATCAATGTTACTGAGGTCTATGTATTCCAAGGAGGGAATGCGAGAGAGCCACTCAAGACTCTTGATAGAAAGGTATATGTTGTGTGATAGATCAATGTAATTGAGAGTTGAAGAGTTCACAGTGAAATCAGATGAGATAGTTGTAAAGTTATTGTAACTCAAATCCAAAGCTTGTAAGTGTTCCATATCCAATAGAGAGAGATTGATGTCACCTGTAAGGCGTTTCTGCGAATCATAATCTTCATCTACATCATCATAATAACCAGACCAGAGACCGAGGTATATGACTCTGGCAGTGATGTTGTGACAGGTGACTCCCTTCCACTGGCAGCAATCTTGCTCCTGCTGCCATGAAGATAGGAGTCCCCATGAGTCAGTGACTCCTTCTTTGAACTTCCACAGGATTTCTTTATCTCTCTCGTTGCAACAACTACATATCATGCATAATGTGCTCAACATCATTGCAAACACATACTTCCTCTTCCAAACTATATTATTGCTATCCATTGATTAATTAAAGAAAGCAAACCTGAATTATAATTAGGGTTCATATCTCGCTTCTTTGTTAAGCTATGTATATATAGCAAGATTACGATTACCATACAAGTCATTCATACAGAAACCAAATGACTCAATATGGATGTGGAATTTTAGGGGAGACTTGATTGACGTGTGTTTCTGGATGTGGAATTTTAGGGACAGTTGACTGACTTGTGTATTCGTCCACCACCGTGGAAAGTTTCTTCCTCTAGTTAGCGCCATTAATTATGGATGATAACTTCTTTGTTACTCACAGCACAGGATGATAGGTGTAAACTGTAAAGTAAAGGAGGTAGTATTCTCATGTTGGGCTCTTATTGTATTGGGCTTTTACAGAAACCTTCTTCGTTGAAATGCGTTCTCCTTCCTCACCAACTAAAATAGTTAGGCCCGTCCAAAACTACTTTTTATTGGTGACTTGTCCAAAAGTAGTTTAAAACACAGAGAGTAAATCACATTATTTTGTAAACTTCAAGTAATAAAATGAGATGCATTCTCAAAAAATAAAAAGCAAAACATTCTTTAATTCTAGAAGACCAACACTGTTTTTTGCTTTTATCTTAGATTTGAACCAATACAAGCCCATTTTTTATACTGAAAGGGTTGAGCTCTAGCATTATATATATGTAACGCATTTTGTGATAAGAAAATTCTTAGATGTATTAAAGTGGGCCTTCACTTTTATCCTAACCAAAAACAAAAATAAAATAAAAAGTATACTTTTTGTACTTAATTTTTGTGATTTCTTTTAAACATATTCCTAATATTTAATTTAATATAATTTTATCCTAACGTTTTTTATTTATTTAATTTTATCTCTAATATTTTTAATTTTTGTCAAAATTATCCCTTAAAATTTTTTATTTTGTCCCTATCATCTTACATAAAATTGAACAATAGTTAATTGAGACAATCCAAATTTGCAAGAGTTGTTTGAGATAACTAAAAATAAATGTAAGATGAATATTGAACCATGAGAATTTATTGACGAGTGTTTTGCAAATTGCAACACTTTTACTAAGTTGATAAATTATTATACATACATTAAAACAATATTAACTCTTTATTTCCTGTCATTTAGCTGGCGTGAAATTAAGAAATACTATTTCCTTCTTAGTTGTTAACTTATTATCTTGTACACACAAAGCAGTAGCTTATAGCAAAACACAAACTATTAATAAGAAAACAATCATCACTTGGAATATCTATGTAGAACCATCACACTAGAAACAAATCCTTGTGACCTACTATATATATAATTAATGCATCACATAACAGTAAGTACTAAGTAACATTACACAAATGATTAGAGAAACAATATTCTGCATCAAAACCAAGAAACTATATCTAGGCTTTATTTTAGAATATAAAAGTGACATTGGGATTCAATAATTAGCTAGTGATACTGTAAGCGCAATACACTGCATGAAGTATCTGCTGGATCTTTATGGCAGGTGCAGCGGATGAGATCTTATGTATTATGTTCTTCAAAAGAACCTGCAAAGATAAGAAATTATTATTTTTTAAATCTCTACCCATTCAAGTCATTTGTGCAAGTTAATCCAAGAAATAAATATAATTGGTTCGTAAGAGTGCATGTCCATATATAACAGAAAATAAAACTCAACATTTTCATGTTAAATTATGTATGTTAGATGGTAACAAAAATAATAAAATACAAAGTATATATTTAGGTATGCCATAATCAAGAGGTTACCTGCAGAGAATTGGATCAGTGTTCAGTGGAAGGAGTTGAAGTTTGTGAGCAGCATCAGATAAAAACGTTCTCTTAAGTCATACAGAAATCTGAAGTAAGCATGTCTGCACTTACGACTAAAGAAGATGGCACCACAAACTCCCCAAAAACCTGCAGCAAAGCCAACTCCTAAGCCCATATAGAGGCAGTTCCGAAACTCAGATTCATCATCATCATCACTCTCACCCGAAGTCTTTGTGCCATCGCCATGATTTGAGCAGTTTTTGGGAAGGGGAGGTCCACAAAGATCGACATTCCCAATATAGCTAAGCTCACTGAAGCTCTGAAGTTGGGTCCCTGATGGGATTTGGCCGCTCAAGTTATTGAATGACAGGTTCAAGTTATCGAGGAAAGACAAACTGGACATCCTCTCAGGAATCTGTCCCGTGAGTTCATTTTTGGATAAATCAAGAGACTCCAGTTGTGTCATGTTTCCAATCTCTTTTGGTATGGTTCCTGTTAACCTATTATGGGATAGGTTCAAGAAATGCAACTGAGAGAGGCTGAACAGTTGTGGAGACATTGTTCCTGTCAGATTATTACTTGAAAGATCAACCATGCGCATCAGCTTCAGGTTTGAATAATAATTCGATTGTTGACCTTTTACAAGCAATGTAAGGTTTTCATAGTATACAAAGAAAACCCTTCCATCAAAGTATTCATAGAAAATCCAACTGGTTGAATAATGCATGTCAACAAAGGATGTGATGTTGTTTAGGCATTTGGGTATATGTCCGGAGATTCTGTTATATGCAATATCCAAAACAATGAGGAAAGGCATTTGACATATCTGTGTGGGAATGTTACCAATGAATTTGTTGGACCTTAACTGGAGAATCCTTATACTCTGCGGCATCCACTTTGGTATGTTTCCAGAGAAGCTATTGTCGCGGACATTAAGGATGGACAGGGAGCGGCAATACTGAAGTGATGAAGAAGATATGTCCCCAGACAAGTTATTCTCATGTAGGTGCAGTGATGTGAGATTCGACAATAAGGCCATTGATGGGGGTATGCTGCCACTAAGATTGTTGCCTCCCAGATTAACATAATGCAGCGACTTCCAATTCATCCAGCAGTCTGTTAGTCCTCCAGATAAATTATTATCAGAAAGGTCCAAGTACTGCAACTTATTGTTGCTTTTCTTGCTGTGGCACAAGAGATGAGAGATGGACCCTGATAGAGAACTGTTGCTTAGCTGGAAGAAAACAACATTGGATGAAAGTCGAGGTAGACCACCTTTGAAATCATTTGATGTCAGCTCTGTGATGCTGGAGTTCAGCAACACTTCTGATAAGTCCCCTTCTATTGTGTTGTTGTACAAACTGAGATGCTGAATTGTGGATGTAAATCTCCAAAAGTTGTTGTTATTGTCAGCAGCTTCAAGCAAGAACTCTGAGTTTTGAATGATGAGAGAATAGAGAGATGTCTGTGTATATACCCATTGAGGAAGTGTAGGGTGCAGTCGTCCAAGGTACAGCTTGTCAAGTTGGAAAGGTGGTATCCAGAGGGGATCAAAATCAAAGGTGATGTATGGTGATTTCAAAAACAAGTATTTCAAATTTTTCAGTTTTGCAAAATTTCTTTCAGACACAACCCCTGTGAAGAGATTTCCGGTTGCCGTCAAGAAGTCTAGGGATGACAAATTTCCCAAATTTGTAGGAAAAAATCCAGAAAAATAGTTGTCATCAATGGAAAGGGTGGTAAGATACTGAAGTTGGCCTATCCAATCTGGAATTGAGCCATTTAAGTAATTATCATGCAATTGAAGGCTAATCAAAGAATGAAGATTTGGCAACGTATTTGGTAGCTGACCCATAAAATAATTACTTGAAATGTCAATGTCAAGGACATGAGAACTAAGATTGAATATCCATTTCGGCAACTCTGAGTGAAAATAATTATTGTAAAGTTCAATATACTGGAGTGATGTGCTAAAATTAGCATATTCAAGAGATGGACTTATGTTTTCAAGCTGACAGCTGCCTAACCAGAGCTCCACCAGTGATGGAAGCACCGTCATCCAGTGGAGCCAGTTAGTTTCCATGCGAAGATTAATGTTACTGAGGTCTATGTATTCCAAGGAGGAAATGCGAGAGAGCCACTCAAGACTCTGAATAAAAAGGTTTTCGTTGTATGATAGATTAATGGTACTAAGAGTTGAAGAGTTTACAGTGGAATCAGATGAGATAGTTGTAAAGTCATTGGCACCCAAATCCAAATATTGTAAGTATTCCATATCCAATAGAGAGAGATTGATGTCACCTGCAAGGCATTTCTGCGAATCATATTCGTCATTTACTTCAACGTCATAATAATCACCCGGGAGAGTGAGGTTTATGACTCTGGCAGTGATGTTGTGGCAGGTGACTCCCTTCCACTGGCAGCAATCTTGCTCCTGCTGCCATGAAGATAGGAGTCCCCCTGAATCAGTGACTCCTTCTTTGAACTTCAACAGAATTTCTTTATCTCTCTCGTTGCAACAACTGCATATCATGCATAATGTGCTCAGCATCATTGCAAACACATATTTCCTCTTCCAAAGTATATTATTGCTATCCATTGATTAATTCAACCAAGCAAATCTGATTTTTAATTATGCTTTATAATTCGCTTCCTTGTTAAGCTATGTATATATATGAAGATTATGAATATTATAAAAGTCATTCATGCAAGACCAAATGAATAATCTATCTTATTTTTTTTAGGGGAAACTTGACTGACGTGTGTTTTATTTTATTTTACTCCAGCAGCTGTGGAAAGTTTCTTCCTCTAGTAGTTAACGCCATTTATTTATGGATGATAACTTCTTTGTTACTCACAGCACAGGATGATAGGTGTAAACTGTAAAGTAAAGGAGATAGTATTCTCATGTTGGGCTCTTATTGTATTTGGGCTTTTACAGAAACTTCTTCATTAAATTGCATTCTCCTTCCTCACCAACTAAAATAGTTAGGCCCGTCCAAAAGTAGTTTAAAACAAAAAAGAGTAAATGATAGTTTGTAAACTGCAAGTAATTAAATGAGATGCATTCCCAAAAAGAGAAGAAGCTAAGTACTCTTTAATTCTAGAAGACCAACACGTTTTTTGGCTTTTATCTTAGATTTGAACCAATACAATCCCATTTTTTTTTGTCTTTAGTGATTGTGATTTTTTTTTTCAAAGATACTTCTAATGTTTAATTTTATTCAATTTTGTCTATAATATTTTCGATTTATTTAATTTTGATACAAACTAAAAATGTTGAAAATAAAATTGAATAAAACTAAACGCTAGAGATATTTTTAAAAGAAATTACAAACAACAAAAAAAATATACTTTACAAAAAAAAAAAAAAGAAAAGAATAACACAAGAGTTGGTTGACATAAGTAAAGAAAGATGTAAGATGCATATTGAACCACGAGAATTTTTTAAGGAGTGTTTTGCAAATTGCAACACTTTAACTGAGTTGATAAATTATTATACATACATTCAAACAATATTAACCGTTTATTTCCGGTCATTTAGCTGGCGTGAAATTAAGAAATACTATTTTCTTATAAAAAATGTTATGTGCCCTTTAAAATTCAGTCTCCACCCAGTCTTTAAATTTAAATAATATTATTTAATTAAATTTTAGTTAAAACACATTTTTAGTTTGTAGTTAAACATGTTGATACTTAAAATTAATTTAAATTTCAAATACTAGAATTTTTTTAACTTTTTACTTATTTCATAAAGTAGTTATTTTATTAATTTTTTATTTATTTGCAGGTATCTTTGTGAGATGTACACCAGAGCAAGACAGTATTTCTCTAGTGAGGAGTATATTTGTTCTGGCCCTTTTATGGCTCTACTAACATAAGCAATGAGTTTCTCTTTGCTTTCACCTTCTTGTGCAATTAACCCACTAACTGCTTCTTCTCCTACCACTAAGTATACCTTTAATGGCGCACTAGGTTGAGGGGAAGTCATGGTGTGAGTGGATGTGAGAACGTCCTTGATCTTGTTCATTACATCTTGGTGGTGTTGTTCCCACTTAAAGGTGTTCTTCTCTTTCAACAAAGGTCTTAGGGGTCCTAAGAGCTCCCCTAATGCTGGTATGAACCTCTGAATGTACCCCAACTTGCCTATGAACTTCTGAAGTCCCTTGATGTCTTTCGGGAATTCCATGTCTTAGACAGCTTTAATCTTATCCTTGTCAGCTGAAATGCCTCCTTTGTGGACTCTGAATCCCAAGAACTTTCCAGATGACACCCCGAAGACACATTTCATGGGGTCATCTTGAGTCTATACTTTCTGCATCTAGTGAACACAGCTCTAAGGTGTTCTGCGTGTTGCTTTTCGGATGTTAACTTGACAACCAAATTGTCTACATAGTCTTCCACAAAGTCATGCATTATATCATGGAATATAGTAGTCATGGCTCTTTGGTAGATTCCTCCAACATTCTTTAGGCCAAAAGGCATGACAATACAGAAAAAATTTTCTATGGGTGTTCGAAATGCTGTCTTTTCTTTATCTCCCGGAGCCATTCTAATTTGGTTGTACCCGCTAAATCTATCCATGAAGGAGAACCTTTCAAATCCGGCTGTAGGATCCACCATTCTATCAACATCTGGTAGAGGAAAATCATCCTTAGGGTAAGCTTTGTTTAGATATCTAAAATTCATGCAGCACCGGATCTGCCCATTTTTCTTTTTCACTGGTATTATGTTGGCTAACCAAGCGAGGTGTTGTATTAGTTTGACGAATTTGGCTGCGAGTAACTTTTCGATTTCTTTCTTTACTTGAGCTTCTATTTCGTTGGAGAATTTTCTAGGAGCTTGCTTGACAGGAGTTGCTCCTTTTCTCACAGCTAAATTGTGGGTTACCAGGTTCGGGTCTAACCCCGGCATTTCATCATAATTCCTAGCGAACACATTGCTAAACTCTGTTAATAGCGCTATTAAATCCCTTTTCTCCTTCTCCCCTAGAGCTTTGCACATGAACAAAGGCCTCAGGTGTTCTTCAGTCCCTAAATTAATCTCTTCCAATTCTTCCTCCTTCTGCTTTACTTCATATTGGAGTTGGAGAAGGGAATTTCCTATGTTGCTTTGCAGATGTTCTTTCTATTGTACACTAAGAATGTCGGAGCCAGGGAAGTTTTGGTAATTTTCCTCCGCTGGACCCCCGAGTTCCTATAGGATACACCACCTATATATCCTCCACCTGGGATAATTTCCTTACGAAGCCCTAGGTCTTCGATTGTTTGTTACTTGTTTTTCGGTGTTTTCTTTTGGTGCTTCCTCTATCAGGGTGTTTTTTTGTGCTGCTTTTTGTCTGGGTGTTCCGATGGTGCATTCTCGCACAGGCCTTATTTTGTTGACCCCTGGTAACACAAGCTCTTCATAAAAATTCGCATCCACTAAATGTGCTTCTCCTGCATCAAAGGGTGTTACAGTGGCCGAGATTCTAATATCCTTCCCTCTCTAGCTAGACTTTATGCATTGATGTCAACTTGAAGGAACACACCGATGTAAATGAATCCATGGACGTCCCAGTAGGATGTGGTAGCTAGAACTTCCATCCACCACATGAAACTTATTATTGGTCTTTATGGGGCCAACTTCTAAGACAGTATTAACATACCCTCTAGATTTCACACCCACTCCATTAAAAGCATTGAGCCCTACTTGAATAGGCCTTATCTGATCAGCAAAACCTCCCATTTCTAGAAATATATGAGTGGGTATGATATTTACCCCCGATCCAGCATCCACCAAGGCCCTTCTGACCTTCATGCCTTCTACCACTGCTTCCACGTACAATGGTTTATTATGGTAGAACTCCCTATTGAATGAGTCAGAGTTCCAAAACACCAGGGCGTTTGCATGGGACTTTGCTAATCTTGTGAGCGGAGCGTTGACTCCCCCAAAATTTTTTTCATGCTTCTGAACGACTCCTATTAGAGCTCTAGCCACCTCTTTCTGAATGTGGGGTTCCAAGCCAAGTTGGTTGAACATGATTCTACAACCTCGAGACTTCAAAAGACCTCTTGTCAATGTGTCTTCATCCAAGGACTCCTCCATGGTGACCATCTCTTTTGCTTCATCTACGATCTCTGTTAGCATTACCTCTCCTTCAACGCCTATCATTCCAACATCATGTTGAGGAAAATGAGTGCTTTTTACACCTTCTTGATTTTGTTCTCCATTGAGGAATATCTTCCCTTCCTTCACTTGCCTATGAAACATCGTCCTCACCACATAACAATCAGTTAACCCATGGCTCTTATTTCGGTGCACCATGCAATATTTTGGGTCTCTCAAGTTTTCAGGTGTTGGTGGCTCTCTATCTATTCTGGGGTTTAATGTTCCATCCTCAAACCATCTATTTACGACAACCATGGCCTGAGCTCTGGAGAGAGGTAGCAAGGGAGGAGGACTGTTTATCTTAGCACCCCTAGAATCGGAACTCCTTCTGCCCCTGCCATCGGCAACACACACCTCCAGAGGAAAAACTTCTTTAAATCTCCTTCCACTGCGCTTCATTGCCTCGATTATTTCATATGCTCTCTTAAAGAGCTCAGAGAAAGTGTTTATGTTGCTCATAGAAAGATAAATTTGGAATCCATCTTCCACATTTCTAATACTCCGGTACACCAATTGTGGCTCTGGGAGAGTGTTTATACAAAGTAAAGCTTGATCTCTGTATCTCTTAATGAATGCTACCAATCCTTCCCTCTATCTCTGTTTCACTCTCCCCAGGTCCATGATGTGCATAAAGGGTTCCTCTTCTAGAAATTTGTTGCAGAACTCTATCACTAATTATTATTATTATCCGCTTTGATTAAAATAAAGTTTAGTTAATATTGTTATTAAATTTAAAATTTGTCGATATGAGTAAATATCAATATTTTTCGATAAATTTAGCTTTACTAATATTTTATTGTATATCTTTTATCATTATATTACTAATGTCATTTATGTTAGTAAATTATGTACATTTAATTCTATATATATTATTATTTATTTTTTAATATATTCAATTGTCATAAATATTCGTTTGAGATATTTATAACTTAAACATTTAGCCTATAATTATCCTTAATCATTATTTAATATATCATTTCCTTGATTCCTTTTC
This sequence comes from Arachis ipaensis, assembly GCF_059453495.1. NCBI lineage: Eukaryota > Viridiplantae > Streptophyta > Magnoliopsida > Fabales > Fabaceae > Arachis > Arachis ipaensis. Next base: position 678,887 of record NC_142443.1, on the reverse strand, counting down.
CTTGGCCGAATGCCATTAAGGAAACAAAGATAAGGAAAGCTAAACGTGGCTTGCATATATATATATATATATATATATATATATATATATAATGACACATAATTACCTTTCATCCAATTAATCATCATCCTCTTTACTTCATCACCGAATTGAACTTGAGGAATAAAAGAAAGAAAATTGACCGAGAGAGAAAGAGAAAGCATGACACATAATTACCTTTCATCCAATTAATCATCATCCTCTTTACTTCATCACCAAATTGAACTTGAGGAATAAAAGAAAGAGAATTGACCAAGAGAGAAACCAAAGCTCCTTTGACCTTTCCATTTCGATTTCTTATGATTAGTAACTCTAATAAAAAAATCTAATTCGATTAAAATATTTATATTTTTTTTTTTACGTGTTGGTGTCATTTTTGTTTGGTAGAAGTTGACAGTGACATAGCTCTCTTTCTTTTTGAATTTGGTCAATTGAAGTTTTAGGAGGTACAGACGATTTCTGACGTTTTCTTCTTCAGCAGCTTAGTCAAAAAGCTCCTCTAAAGTCTTCGTTGTTTTGATTTCGTACAGAAGTAGGATTTAATAATTTTATAATAATTAAATATGAATTTGATAAGTGAATGTTGGTTTGATTGACTATTGTTTGAGTTTGAATAAGTTTATGTTGAATTATTGTTGTTTTCTTGAGATTTTGATTCGACTATGTATGAATAGTCAGTTGGGGTGTTTTGATTATTTTGGGAGTCAAAATAGATTTTCAAAAGTTTTAAGAATTATATTCGGGTCAAGATTTTAAATGATTGTGGTTTTGAATGTAAGTTTTGACCTGACAAGGATCGTGGTAGTGTACCGCTTGTCCAGTGTTACGATGGACGTGGAAATCGTAATTATTTACCGTTCACAGGTGTGCGTTATTTTTCGATTGAAAACATCTGTGGGGATAGAGATGGTTTACTGCTCGCAGATAGTGGGGATCGAAGTGGATGGTTTATTGCTCACCATGTGAGGATCGTGGTACTGTACCGCTCACCAGTTTTCAATAGCACGATGCCTGGGTAGCTACCGGATATGTCGGGTTGGCTATATAACCAATAGATGAGACTCATCAGCCATAGGGCGGACATGCATCATACTTGTTTACATATATTTATTTGTGAGTGTATTTTCTGTGATTGTGGGTGTGCTATATGATTGTTTGATTTTTGTGTTCTTTATTTGTTAAGTCTAAATGTATTATATTGTTCGTTGTTGTTGGCTGTGGTAATAAAATAAACATAACTATACACCCTGATCTTATTAAGAACTCCCCAGTTCTTACCCCCTATTTTCACCCCTTTCAGCTACAGGTGCAAAAGTTTAGTGCGGAGCTACAGGAACATAGAAGATTATGTTTACAAGTTGAGTTGTTAGATTTTATTTTCCCTTCGTCATTTATTGTTTTGGTTTTTAGAGTGGCAGAACTTGTATTTGAGGATTTTTAAATAAGTTTATGTATATAATGTTACGTGAGTATATATTTTTTATGATTAAATAGTTTGAAGTACAGACTCTCCATTTTTTTAGTTAAAATTTCGATTCGTATTCGCGAAGACTCAATATTAAATATAGTATAGAATTTAGAGGTAAATAATACTTAAATTTTTTATACGATTATGAGGTACTACAAATTAAGGTATTACGGTCAGCATTTATGTCTCACCGTTCATCTCGATCCGGTGTTTTTTTTTTTCCTCTTGTCATTTATCTTTTCAATTTTGGAGATCAATTCTCTCTTTTTTTTTTCTTGGATCAATTCTCTCTTGTCATTAATTAAGGATTGTTAGATTAAATTGAGAAATATCAACTTATGCATATTTTTTTAGCTTGATTTAATTTCAAAAAATAGTCTAACTATATATGAGTTGAATTTCAGACAAAAAAACGAGGAGAAATTCATCGGATTTAATTTTAATATTTATATTTTAATTTTATTTAACAAAAATATAATTTGTTTGTACTTATCAAAATAGTTGATAATATATAACTATATGAAACTTTAATTTTTAAAATAAAAATTAATAAAAATATAATTATACTATGTGTACACACAAAAAATAATTACTGATATAAAATATATATATTAAAATACAAAATATCCATTGAGAATGACATAATATTAGTATTTATATATATGTAAATACATAAAATATATGAAAAAATATAAAATATACATATTAAAAATAAATTAAACAAAAATTATATATTTATACATAAATATATGATAATTTTTTATTTGTATAATATTTATGTTGAATTTTCACGGACATTCTTTCTTTTGGATTTTTTACTAAATAAATTTTAGATATCTTCATGCTGTAATCCATTAATTAGTTGTAATAGTCATGGTAGTTCCAAAAAAAAAATATTAGATTTTCAATATTTTTATTTCTTTTTCATTTAAGTAGATATTAATCAAGTTTTTTTTCTTATTACAAGAGCAGCATGAAGATAATAAGCTTGCTTTGGAAAAAAGATCTATGCTCTTTGTGCTGAGAACCGTGACTTTTATTATTACAAAACAAAAAATTAATGAATTCATCCATAAAAAACTGCAAATATATTAAAGCTTTGCTGTTGCATTTCTCTAGATTTATTTTTTTCTATATAATAATCTTAGTGAGATAATACTTGGTACTATTTTTGCTTTCACTTCAAGTGAAACTAATATTTATGAATTACTATAGAGGTATGTAGAGCTCAGTTACTTATGGACTCTTTGAGTGTGCTCATTCCACAAATTAGCAACACAGTGGTATTGGGTTAGGTTTTTTTCTATGGTATTGAGTCTCCTTTTTATAAAGTGAAAGCAAAAAGTCATTTTATTAGCTATGAGAAGACATGTCATATAAAATTCATTCTATGCAAAATTGCAAACCACATAAATTATTATGTCCTCTTGCACCTTTAGGGTGTCAAAATTCTCCGAAACTCGGGGTCTCTGCGGGGATTGCTTCGAATGGGGATTTGAAGGCGAGGAATTTTTTTCGTGGGGATGGGATGGGGACTAAAATCTCCCCGAGACAGGCGCGGGGATCCGAACGGGGATCCCCGCCCCGTCCCTGATAATTCCCCGAATTCTTGAGTTTATTTAAATATCCTTAATTTATTTCTAATATAGGGACTTTTTCGTAATTTTTCCTATTAAAAACCCTAACCCTACCTTTCCATTCTCTCCTACTATTCTACTTAGTGCCGTTTCCAAGCCCCAACTTTAGAGAAAAGTTCAAAACTTCCAATCCCCCATAGTTGTGTCTACAGTCACAGCCATAGCAGCATACCCCCTCGTCAGTCGGTATCGGCCACTCTTCCTGTTCAGTGCTTACCCCCTTATGGACTGTGATTTGCTATATTGTATTTTTGGATTTATAATCTTGGATAAGATATGTTTGTAATAATGTTTTGTAGTTTGTTTTTTTTTTTTTTTTTTTTTACTATAATTTTCATATAAATGTTCAACATATGAAGATGGGAAATGGGGCTCCGCAGAGAACACGGGGAACGCGGAAAATGGGGATGGAGACGATTATCCCCCCATGACGGGAATCGGGACGAAAATGGGGATCAATTCTGAGGACGAGGACGGGGAGCAGGGAGGCATCCCCCGCCCCCGTCCCACCCCATTGACATCCCTATGCACCCCACACACCATGAATCTCCTTGAGTTCTTGAATAATTTATAATTTTGCAATGAGTTTCTGTTTTTGTATAATTTTTGGAGAACCGAAACTTTGTAACTTTCAAGAAGTGTTAGCTTGCTTCTGTAATGTTGATTTCTTTTTTTGTTTGGACAGCTGACCTTCACTGCTTATGTTGGCGACATTTCCATTTTTTAAAATATATACTCTCTTTTGTTCTTCAAGAAATAAGCATGATTTTTATGTGTTATATATGTATTTAAGTTATTCATTATATATGTGAATTAGTTTTTTTTTTTCGCTCACATGGAGTTCAGTTTCTTTTTCTTTTTAATATTCAATATTTAAAGATTTTGAATTTTTTATGATTATTTTTTGTTCCTTTACTAAGAAATCAGTAATATGTTAACTAGCTACTATTGTACAATTCAATTAATATGAGAAGAAGCCTAAATTCATATAAGTATATGTAATTTTTCAATCAGCAGCATAAGTTACTTATTATTTGTGATGAACTTTCAATTTATATTTTGAATTGATGATTTTGGAATTGGACTTGAAGAATTACTTCTCTTTTTAAGGAGTAGAACACTTTTGCTTTAGAAGAATATAGAGGAGCAAGTCTACAATATACTTTTTTTTTTTGTCTAATTAAGACATTTCCTTTACAATCATTAGTTTTTTTTCTATAATTTGAGTTTCAGTTTAAATATTTAATATTTCTGTTACAGATGGAAGATTGTAATAATAAAGCAATGTAAAAATTATTACAAGAAGCATGTTGAAATCTAATATTATCTTTAATATATATAATATTTAATTTTATCAAATAAGTCTAATTATTAATAAGTATAAAAAAAAATTAAGAAGTCTACTTTCACTCCAAAGTTGTTAGAAAAGGTCAATGAATCACTCTAAAATTAAACTGACATATGAAAAAAAAATTAAGACAGTTTAATAATTAACTTTTTAAAGTAAGATGAAGAGTTTATACAAATACTTTCAGTAATTATACTGGGAATTAGATAAGAAATTTACAATATCTTAATTTATCTTATTTATGAAATGATTATAGAGTACAGAAATTAACTGACTCGAATCCACAACTTCTAAGTGAGTATAGGAAGATTATGTCATTTGAGTGATAGTTCATTGGCTATAATAGATGCATTATAATTGCTATATTTTTAGAACTCTTAACTATTAATTTCAATGATGCAATTGAAGCAATTATTTAAACTATTTACCCTGATTATTTACACCTTTTGAGTCATTTGTAAGGATAGAAGATTTTAGCTCCAACCGTTGATGTTGAGCAAATGAATGATTACCATACTATTTTTGAATAAGAACAAAGTGAAAATATACTTGAATTATGATTTATCTTACTTTAAGGAAGGACCAATACATTTATGCTAGCAAGCACACTCCAAAATTTTTAGTTACTATTACATTTTTTGGATTTTAAAATTATGAATTGCATTTTAATCGAGATTGTCATGTTATATTTATTAGAGATATTGATTATTCTGTCGAGTTATGTAATAGATCTAGATTATTCATTACACCATTGATGAAAGAATTTTTATTCCTAATTCCATCCAACACTAGACTATCTTTTAAATTTTAACGGAGACAATTTTTTTTTTATATTCTCTTATGATATGACAATTAATAAAAATCAAAGACAATTTTTGAATTATATAGATTTACTTCTCAAGTAATTAATTTTTACTCATAACCAACTTTATGTGGCAATTTTAGGAATCATCAACAAACATGGACTTAAAATTACCATTTCTCATGACAATTTAAACAATTTGACTAAAACAAATGATATAGTTTATAAAAAAATATTTAAAAATGTCTAATTTCTTCTTTGCAATATCTAAGCTATGTTGTCTCTGTATTAGTATGTCATTCTTAATTAACTTCTTATTATTAAAATCTACTAATTCAATGTGAAAAATAGTTAACTCTAAATTTATTTATATCCTACAAGATTTTATTTCAACTTTTATATGCTTATTTTCTACGTACATATAACTATAACTTTCAAATATAAATAATACACCTGTTAAGATACATTGATATAAGGTCACTTTTAATGATATTAACAGTTACAAATTTAAAATATTATAAGTAACGACAATGAAAAAGTTGGTTATGCTGTTTTTTTAGATAAAGTATACATCCCATTTTTATAAACTATGGGATTAATAATTAAATTGATCCCTAAAAGATGGATTGTTCTTCAAATTTACTTTTAAAAAATTTTATTAATCAAATTAGTCTTTTTAAAGATTATAAATCTATTGTTTTTGTCTTTCTATTACTTCTTTCTATTTCTGAAACATGATCATTAATAAACTTCAATACATGGAATTCATGTAAGTTGTTTATGCTACTGGTTATTAACAGTCTATATATTTTGCATAGCTCATGACATTTGCTTATGTTGTTTTGTGGGAATTAACTTAATATTCTATAGTTTGTGGAAGCTTTCTTCTCCTTTTAGTTTTTTTTTTCAATGGAAACAAGATTTAACAACAAAAATTTAACAATAAAAATTTTATCATTTATTTTAATCAGTTCAAAACAAGATACAACTTAGCGAAATTTAACTAAAAAATTTAATAAATAAATTCAGTTCAATACAATAGAGAAGACTCAATCATTCAAATAAAAGCTCATGCTTTAGTATCATTTTAACAAAGAGATTACATTAAACAAATAAAAGCTCACACCTCACCATAATTTTAACTTTAACAAAGATTAGTAATATTTTCAGCAGACGGCAGATTGATCAAAATTTTAACATAAATTAACAAAAAATTATCAAAGTTTAAGCATAATTTTTTTCAATACAGTATAAAAAAAACCAAACAGAGTACAGCCCAGCAGTAGCAGCAGAGTTAATCATTCAACAATAACATTAACAGTAGTAAAATCCGAAACCCTTCGTTCTCACTTATGAACAAAGCATAGAAAAAGAAGAACAAGCACTAGCAATGTGCACCGACCTTCGATCTGAGCAGTTGAGCGCGACAGCGAGTAGACAACGGCGAGCAGGACGGCCACCAGACGACGACCACTGTTATTAATTATTAACACCAGATTTCATTTATTTTTCCACCTATTTTCCGCCATTATATTGCCATTGAAATACTCATATATTTCTAATTTCTCAACCTAACCTTCACAAATTCTAACACAATTTTCATATATTTTTTATTTTCAACCTAATTTTCACAATTTTAACACAAATACATCTCTATCATGTATTAGGTATGAACTTTTATCTATTTATATTATTTTTTGTGCATTGTTTTTGTATTTTTTAGTAGATATTTGTCTTTCTCTGTTCTTTAAAACGTGAAGGAGACCTGATTTATGGAAACCAATCATAAAATTTTCGTACACCAATTTCATGAACATTAGTCAAAATTATAATAACAACATATATATACATATGTAAATATAGATATATAATTTTACTTGAGATATGTGTCCTATTTTCTGTTATTTATAAAAGTGAGTCAATATATATAGATGGGTAATGGACATATGAGTACTAACATTGGATTACATACAAGTTTTATTATTGACTAATGATAACTCTAGTTATAATAATATAGAGAGTAAATCAAATAAATATTTAAATTATTGGTCTCTAAAATTTGAAAAAAAAAATTACTCTTCGTTATAAATATGTTATTATAATTTTTTTAATTTTTAAAAGTTGTTTTACCAAACATAATTATAGTGCTTGTGCTTATTAAAAACTATTTTTAATATGATTTTACCAAATGTAAGTGTTATCGCTTTTTAAAAGCTGTCTTTTAAAAGTAAAAGTTTTACCAAACAAAACCTAAATAATACCTACATATATGGCAGAAACTCACCTGCAGTCGACTGCAGGTGAAGTTGCTTCTGGATGGTTGACACGTGTTACTATATGGTTAAAAAAAATCGGTTTATTTTATACAAATGGTTTATTTAAAAAAACCGGTTTGAATTGGACCAAACGGTTACTTTTATTCCCTTCTTCTTCGTTTTCACACGTTCGTTCTCTTCCAATTCATTTTTCAGAACTAATATCAAACTTTCAATTAGATATCTTTTTCTTATTTATATTTCTTAATCAAATTTATTATTTCAAATGTATTTCTTAATTTATGCTTTTATTCATTCCTCTATAAATGATAAAAATTATTTAATAAATACGTACATGTTTATGTCATCACACCATTTTAATATTTCAGGATGAAATTGATGGGACATTAGACAACAATTTTGAGAGTTTTACTGTTCATACTTGATGCATAAATTATCCTAAATTGTGATGTTTAATATAATATTTAATACACATGACTCTAACACAATTTATGTATTAATAGATTTAGAAGATTCACGTTTTTGAATTTAATCTAAAAGAATCAAATAAAATTAATCTTTTTTTATTTTATTTAAATAAAAAGCCTAAAAGATATGTGTAGAATGTATTTATCTTTTTTATTTTTTTAAAGAAATAATTGTACTAGCAAATGAAATACATAGAAAATATTAGCTTTGAAATTTAGTGTTAATGATTTTGTGGGAATCGTGTTTAATATAGTTGGTTAATATGAAGAAAGAAAAAATAAAAATAGATATTCTTTACAAGTCTAAGAAAGATATCATAAATGTTAAGATAATTCATCGCAATTTCATGTGGTAGAAGACAAAAATGTAATTATGGTATAATGTGGACTGTTTGATAAGATGAGCATAGTTGAAATTTTGGCATGATCTCTTCCATATTTGTTGCATGTCTCTTTAGTTGGTGATGTTATAGTTTATTGTGATGATACGATGGTAGTTTAATTGTATGAGTTAGGTCCTTTTTATTTGGTTGGATTTTTTCTATGGCTATCCTATTCTTGATGGCAATGCCAAAATAAATATTTTCATTAGTTGTTCTTTTTTTTTTTTCTATTTTTGGGTTGATTTTATTTTAAAAAATTTTATTAAAAATTTTTGTTATAGACAAAATTAATAATATTATGTTCAATTATTTAAGAAGACCAAATTAATATTTTGATTAGATACTTTTGTTTTATTGAAAATAAATTCTAATTTCATTAAAAATAAATTCTAGTTGGTAAGTAAAAACACAAAAACGTGCATGACAATGAAATCATAATTTCTAGACAAGTAAATTATCGTCTTATTATCTTTAAAAAATAATTTATTTATAGAATAATATTAAAAAATTAACAATAATTTGCATGAAAATAATTTATTAGTAAAATAAAAGTTAATTGATTGATTACCATAAAATTTAATTTAACGGCAAATTTGTAATTGAACATATTTTTAAAACTTAATTTAAAATCTGTTTACAGCTTAATTTAAAAGCAACTGAAAATATAAGTTATAGGAAATAAAACAAAGCTCATCAAGAAGATAAAAACAAAGACACAAAAAAAAGGGACAGATGATATCATTTATGCCATTCCTATAAAAAAATGTGAATTTTATTTTTTTTCAAAATACTAAATGTTACTTTTTCAAACAATTTGTATACATATATTTGACGAAAATTAAATAAATAAAAGTTTCAGATAAATTTAAAGAAAAATTAGTCATACCAAATTCATCCGTTAGAAATTTAGGAATAACACGTTGAAAAAATTGAAATTATTTTAAAGGTAGTTATTTGATCTACTTAAACCGATTTTTTTAAATAAACCATTTGTATAAAATAAATCGATTTTTTTTTAACCATATAGTAACACGTATCAACCATCCAAAAACAACTTCATCTACAGTCGACTGCGGGTGAGTTTTTACCCACATATATACAACGAAAGAAAAGAAGAAAAAGAGAAAGAAAAGTGATATTCAACTACCACTTCGTCCCTAACAACAACAACAACAACTAAATACATGGCGGTCAATCCAGAAGACCTCCGAAAGAAATCTCAACCTGCTTAACTAGGAACTCCTAGTGGTGGACAAGAACTACTACACTCTTTATGCTGAAGGAATAGAAGAAGATGATGAGGAAAAAAGAGAAAGAGAAAGAAAAGGGAAAAAAAAGATTGATGAACGACCAGAGAAACCGCCCGAAATGCGCCAGAAGAGACTAAAGCTTAATTTGGAACTTGAGGAGTGGAGGGACAAAGCAAGGACATTCATTATAGATAAGCTCACACCGTACTTCTGCACTCCGACAATCTCATAAAACCCTCTCTCTCTTCAAGAAGTTCACTGACTTAGATTTTGTCTCAAGATCCAAATTTCTCGTTCCTGTGCATCAACTACACACCAAAAAAGGTGATTATATGAATGAAAAAAAGCACTGCCGCTGCCATTTTTAAAGTGACCGTGGACACGGCCGAGGGATTGTTGAGCGGGATTCAACAAGCATTACAAGATGAACAGCTTCAACAGAAACAGCCATCTCCTCTTGCTGCCTCTTCTTCTGCTAATTCTTGTTCTTCCGAGAAAATTACACTGGATGAATATCTGGCAAAATCGGATGAAACATTCCTCGCATTTGAGTTTTCTTGTATCCGGCTGAGAGCCATTTTAGCCGGAATTAAGCTCTGTAAAATTGTTGCGCAGTATAATTTTTCTTGAAAAAATTACACCCATCCTTATCCAATATCTAAAAAAATAATAGTAATAAAAGGTCTAAATTCATTATATTAAACTTACTATATTTTATGATCCAAAATACTCAAAATGATACACAAAAAATTAGTAGATAAGTATTTATAAAATTAATTAATAATTTTTTTATATGATTTAGTTGTATTAAATAATAACACAACTTTACAAATAATATTATTTTTAATTCTGTTCTTCTTCCAAAAATTTTAATATGGTATAGAACTCTCAAAATTCTAAGGATATTCATCAATAGTAAAAACTTCGAATTTCAATAGGAAAAGTATAGGTAACATAAATTAAAACCCTTATCAAAATTCATCCGGTCCTTATTATATACATCCTTCAGAAAACTCAACATCAGTTCTTGTCTCACCTGTCCTTAATAGCAACAATTATCATTCTTGATCTCGATCATTTTCTATGGCTATTATTTCTAAGAACAAACATGATTTTTCATCGACACTATTGTACCTCTATCTTCTGACGATCTTCTTTTTTCAGCCTGAAAAAGATGCAACTTATTCCAACGCCAAGACTCTTAAATTCTTTAGTTTTGCAAAATTTCTTTCAGACACAACTCCCGTGAAGAGATTTCCTTCAGCCATGAGAGTTACTAGGGATGACAAATTTCCCAAATTTGAAGGAAGAAATCCAGAAAAATAGTTGTTAGAAATGTAAAAGGAGGTAAGATACTGAAGCTGGCTATCCAATGTGGAATTGAGCCATTCAAGTAATTATCATGCAATTCAAGCCTAGTCAAGGAATGAAGATTTGGTAGCTGGCCCATAAAATGATTACTTGAAAGGTCAATCTTAAGGACCTGCGAACGAAAATTGAATATCCATTTAGACAACTCTGAGAGAAAAGAATTACCGGAAAGAACAATAACCTGGAGTGATGCGCTAAAATTAGCATAGCCTAGAGATGGACTTATGCTTTCAAGGTTACAGCCCTCTAAGTGGAGGTCCACCAATGATGGAAGCACCGTCACAAAGTGAAGCCAGTTAGTTTGCATGTGAAGATCAATGTTACTGAGGTCTATGTATTCCAAGGAGGGAATGCGACAGAGCCACTCAAGACTCTTGATAGAAAGGTATTTGTTGTATGATAGATCAATGTAATTGAGAGTTGAAGAGTTCACAGTGGAATCAGATGAGATAGTTGTAAAGTCATGCAAATAATAAAATCACCCATTATTTTGTACACTGCAAGTAATAAAATGAGATGCATTCCCAAAAAATGTAAAGCAAAGCACTCTTTAATTCTAGAAGACCAACACTGTTTTTTGCTTTTATCTTAGATTTAGACCAATACAAGCCCATTTTTTATACTTAAATGGTTGAACTCTAGGCCTCTAGCATTATATATATGTAACACATTTTGTGATAAGAAAATTCTTAGATGTATTAAAGTGGGTCTCACTTTTATCCTAACAAAAACAAATAAATAAATAAAAGTATATTTTTTGTCTTTAACTTTTTGTGATTTTTTTAAAAACATTTTTAATATTTAATTTCATTTAATTTTATCCTAATATTTTTTATTTATTTAATTTTATCCTTAATATTTTTTATTTTTGTCAAAATTATTCTTAAAAATTTTTAATTTTATTCCTAACATTTTATATAGAATTAAATAAGAGTTGATTGAAATAATCCAAATTTGCAAGAGTTGATTGAGATAACTAAAGATAAATATAAGTGAATATTGAACCATGAGAATTTATTAAGGAGTGCTTTGCAAATTGCAACACTTTTACTGAGTTGAAAAATTATTATATATACATTCAAACAATATTAACTCTTTATTTCCTGTCATTTAGCTGGCATGAAATTAAGAAATACTATTTCCTTATTAGTTGTTAACTTAATATCTTGTACACACACAAGCAGCAGCTTATAGCAGAGCACAAACTATTAATAAGAAAACAATCATCACTTGGAATATCTATGTAGAACCATCACACTAGAAACAAATCCTTGTGACCTACTATATATATAATTAATGCATCACATACCAGTAAGTAACATTACACAAATGATTAGAGAAATAATATTCTGCATCAAAACCAAGAAACTATATCTACGCTTTATTTTAGAATATAAAAGTGACATTGGGATTCAATGATTAGCTAGTGATACTGTAAGCGCAATACACTGCATGAAGTATCTGCTGGATCTTTATGGCAGGTGCAGCTGATGAGATTTTATGTATTATGTTCTTCAAAAGAACCTGCAAAGATAAGAATTTTTTTTTTTTAAATCTCTACCCATTCAAGTCATTTGTGGAAGTTAATCCAAGAAATAAATATAATTGATTCGAAAGGGTGCATGTCCATATATAACAGAAAATAAAACTCAAAACATTTACCTTTTAAATATGTATGTTAGATGGTAAGAAAATAATAAAATACAAAGTATATATTTAGTTATGCCATAATTAAGAGATTACCTGCAGAGAATTGGATATCAGTGAAAGGAGTTGAGATTTGTGAGCAGCAGGACATAAAATCGGTCTCTCAAGTCATACAGAAATCTGAAGTAAGCATGTCTGCACTTGCGACTGAAGAAAATGGCACCACAAACTCCCCAAAAGCCTACAGCAAAGCCAACTCCTAAGCCCATATAGAGGCAGTTCCGAAACTCAGATTCATCATCATCATCATCATGATCATTCTCATCCAAAGTATTTGTGCCATCATCATGATTTGAGCAGTTTTTGGGAAGGGGAGGTCCACAAAGATCGACATTTCCAATATAACTAAGCTCACTGAAGCTCTGAAGTTGGGTCCCTGATGGGATTTGGCCTCTCAAGTTATTGAATGACAGGTTCAAGTTATCGAGGAAAGACAAACTGGATATACTCTCAGGAATCTGTCCTGTGAGTTCATTTTTGGATAAATCAAGAGACTCCAGTTGTGTCATGCTCCCAATCTCTTTTGGTATGGTTCCTGTTAGCCTGTTATGGGATAGGTTCAAGAAATGCAACTGAGAGAGGCTGAACAGTTGTGGAGACATTGTTCCTGTCAGATTATTACTTGAAAGATCAACCATGCGCATCAGCTTCAGGTTTTTATAATAATCCGATTGTTGACCTTTTACAAGCAATATAAGGTTGTCTCTGTATATAAAGAAAGCCCCTCCATCAAAGAATTCGTAGAAAATCCAACTGGTTGAATAGTGCATGTCAACAAAGGATGTGATATTGTTTAGGCATTTGGGTATATGACCTGAGATTCTGTTATATGCAATATCCAAAACAATGAGGAAAGGCATTTGACATATCTGTGAGGGAATGTTACCAATGAATTTGTTGGACCTTAACTGGAGAATCCTTATACTCTGCGGCATCCACTTTGGTATGTTTCCAGAGAAGCTATTCTCGCGGACATTAAGGATGGACAGGGAGCGGCAATACTGAAGTGATGAAGAAGATATGTCCCCAGACAAATTATTTTCATGCAGATGCAGTGATGTGAGATTCGACAAGAAGGCCATTGATGGGGGTATGTTGCCACTAAGATTGTTGCCTCCCAGATTAACATGACGCAGCGACTTCCAATTCATCCAGCAGTCTGTTAGTCCTCCAGATAAATTATTATCAGAAAGGTCCAAGTACTGCAATTTATTGTTGCTTTTCTTGCTGTGGCACAAGAGATGAGAGATGGACCCTGATAGAGAACTGTTGCTTAGCTGGAAGAAAACAACATTGGATGAAAGTCGAGGTAGACCACCTTTGAAATTATTTGATGTCAGCTCTATGATGCTGGAGTTCAGCAACCCTTCTGACAAGTCCCCTTCTATTGTGTTGTTGTACAATTCCAGATGCTGAATTGTGGATGTAAATCTCCAAAAGTTGTTGTTATTGTCAGCAGCTTCAAGCAAGAACTCTGAGTCTTCAATGCTGAGAGAATAGAGAGATGTCTGTGTATATACCCATTGAGGAAGTGTAGGGTGCAGTCGTCCAATGTACAGCTTCTCAAGTTGGAATGGTGGTATCCAGAGGGGATCAAAATCAAAGGTGATGTATGGTGATTTCAAAAACAAGTATTTCAAATTTTTCAGTTTTGCAAAATTTCTTTCAGACACGACCCCTGAGAAGAGGTTTTGATTGGCCATGAAGATGTATAGGGATGACAAATTTCCCAAATTTGTAGGAAGAGATCCAGAAAAATAGTTGTCATGAATGGCAAGACCGGCAAGATACTGAAGTTGGCCTATCCAATCTGGAATTGAGCCACTTAAATAGTTATCATTCAAGGCGAGCATATCCAAGAATTGAAGATTGGGCAACGTATTTGGTAGCTGGCCTATAAAATAATTTCTTGAAAGGTCAATCTGAAGGACATGAGAACTGAGATTGAATATCCATTTAGGCAACTCTGAGTGAAAAGAATTGTCTGCAAGAGAAATAAGCTGGAGTGATGTGCTAAAATTAGCATATTCAAGTGATGGACTTATGTCTTCAAGTTTACAGCTCTCTAAGTAGAGCTCCACCAATGATGGGAGCGCCGTCATCCAGTGAAGCCAGTTAGTTTCCCTGTGAAGATTAGTGTAACCAAGGTTTATGTATTCTAAGGAGGAAATGCGAGAGAGCCACTCAATACTCTTGATAGAAAGGTATTTGTTGTATGATAGATCAATGTAATTGAGAGTTGAAGAGTTGACAGTGGAATCAGATGAGATAGTTGTAAAGTCATTGAAACTCAAATCCAAATATTGTAAGTATTCCATATCCAATAGAGAGAGATTGATGTCACCTGTAAGGCATTTCTGCAAATAATAATCATCATCTACTACAGATTCTGCAAGATCATAATAATCACACTCGAGAGTGAGGTGTATGACTCTGGCAGTGATGTTGTGACAGGTGACTCCCTTCCACTGGCAGCAATCTTGCTCCTGCTGCCATGAAGATAGGAGTCCCGATGAGTCAGTGACTTCTCCTTTGAACTTCAACAGGATTTCTTTATCTCTCTCGTTGCAACAACTGCATGTCATGCATAATGTGCTCAACATCATTGCAAACACATACTTCCTCTTCCAAACTATATTATTGCTATCCATTGGTTAATTTAAGCAACCAAACCTGATTTTTAGGCTTTCTTGCTAAGCTATGTGTATATATAGGAAGATTACGATTACGATACAAGTCATTAATACAGAGACCAGATGAATCGTGTGTTAGTCTTGTGATGAGAAACTCGTTATGGATGTGAAATTTTGGGGGAGAGTTGAGTGACATGTGTTTTCCCACACCAGCTGCGGAAAATTTCTTCTGTAGTGAGCATGGATCATATGCTTTTTCTTTTTTTCTTCTTTTATTTAAAAAAATAATAAAAAAAGGTTAAAAACACAGATGAGAAGAACCCGAACCCGAACCCGCACCCAAATATGGTGCAGCATCCACCTCCATTTAGTCTCCTTGCATGGACCATGAGCATCGCCGTGAGCAAGTCAGCATCTCTGCATGAGTAATCAATGACTAATTGCATTATAACTAATAACTTATCAAGACAATGCAGGGAATCCTTTTTTTTTTTTTTTTTACCAAAGATATGAGACTCGAACTCGCAACCTCTTAATTGAGTATGGAGAGATTATGTCATTTAAGCTATTACTCATTGGTCAATGCAGGGAATCCTTATAGTTATAAAGTATGATAAAATTAATTAAATCATCATATAGTAATTCAATTTAATAATTCTCAGAAGTATATATTAAATGCTTTTATTTTGACACTCCGGAAAGTCAAATGTGTATTTGTGGTGTTTAAAGTCAATAAGTAACTCCAATGTGCATTTGTGTTAATTGAGTATACTCAACTAGGAAAAAAACAGTTATTGTCGTTTTTTAGGAGAATTAATATTTCATCAAGGCAAGTATAACAGGGCCCTGAACATTTTATGGTGAAATATTTTTGGGCATTAGTAATGAAGTGATATTTAGTCTTGTAATTTTGTGTCTCATGCATGCCTTTCACGGAACATGAGGAAAATGACTACAAAGCCGTGATTGCTTCAAACTTTGTTGCTTCAATTCTTCCATTTTTAATTCCCTTCTTCAAACGTGTACAATCAAAATTTTTAGTTGACTCACCAGTGGAGCCGTCATCAAATTTCTAAGTTAGCAACTCCTTCCAATGTGCGACACATTATAAACTAAAAATGCTAGCTAACAAAATCCTGCATTTAAGCACGTTAGAGACAGTTAAACCATGCGGTTCTTCCATTAATATATGCATACCTGCCAAAATGCAATACAATACTATACTAATTATTTGGAATTGAAAGAAAGCAAGCAACCATGGGTCCTAAACCCAAAAGATTTCCTCAGATTATGATAACAATATTACTATTAATTTATGTTAATGTTGCAAGTGTGAAGAGTGTTGAAGTTAGTCCTATATCAAAGAAAACAAGAAAGAGTGAGGAGTTTATAAGATGAGAGACTCAGTAATATCTTACTTTAAGATTTTAAGAGTTAGATGTGATATCTTCTCATCCTATGATCTCTCTCTAATTTCTCCTACCATGTGATTTGTCTTAAAAATTATAGTTTTTCTCCTTTAACATTTTTTTAAAAATATTTTTAATGGTTAATTTTATTCAATTTTGTTTTTAACGTTTTTAATTTATTTAATTTTGTCTCTAATATTTTATATGAAATTAGTGTTTAAGGATAATTTTGATACTAATAAAGTTAGAAACAAAATTAATTGAAACTAAATGTTAAAAATATTTTTTTTAAAAATTACAAACGTTAACAATAAAAAACATACTTTATCCAAAAAGAAAAAAGAAAAAAAAATAGCACAGGAATTTATTGAGATAACTAAAGATAGATGTAAGATGAATATAATATTGAACCATGAGAATTTTTTAAGGAGTGTTCTGCAAATTGCAACACTTTTACCGAGTTGATAAATTACTATACATATTCAAACATTGTTAACTCTTTATTTTCTTATTATCTTGTACGCACACAAAGCAGTAGCCTATGCCCTATAGAAAGGCGTAAACTATTAGTAAGAAAACATCGTCACTTGGAATATCTATGTAGAACCATCACACTAGAATTATATCCTTGTGACCTATATATATAATTAATGGATCACAGATCACATACCAGTAAGAGCATCTCCAATTCGATGTTTATAGAATATCATTTAATATTTTCAAAAAATGAATTACAACAACAACAACAACAAAGTCTTGTCCTATTAAGTGGGGTCGGCTACATGAATCAAACGATGCTATTGTGCTCTGTTATGTATCATGTCTACAGAGAGACCATTTACATGTAGATATTTTCAAAAAATAAATAAATAAATTTAAAATTAAAATTAGTTTATAAAATGAAGTCGATATTATTTTATAGATATTATATTATTTTAATAAAAAATTAATAAAATTTTGTTATTTATATAATTATATTGATGAAATAATTAAAAATAATATAAAATTTTAATCTATTCTATTATATAAAAATCGGATGTCTGCACTTAATGATGAAGCTGACGTAGCATGTTTCGGAGAGTGTTTTCCGATTTAATTGTTTTAATTCATTCAATACAATTTATTTCACTGACTTAATTATATCAACTAATTGATTTGATTAGATATTTAAATATTAATATAATTAATATAATTTATTATAATTTATATTACTTAATTAATTATACTACATTAATTATAATTCGTTATATTAGTGCATTAGTATTTTCAATTATAAAGTCTAAAATAAAATAAATAAATTATTATTTATTCTAATTAAATTTATTTATATACTATATGAATTAACGTTAATTTTATTGATGTTGAATAAAATTATAGAAGAATTTACGAAACAACATAAATTATTGCTCTTTCAATCAAATCATACCACATACAAAAATAAATTAAATTAAATAAATCGAATTTGTATATCTATATAAATAGAATTGAATAAATTCGATTTAGGCAAATACGTAGTAAATTGAATTCATAAGGTTCAAATTACATGCAACTTCTGAATAATTATAATGATATGGGTATTGTATATAAAAATTATCACAAAAATAATTTAAATTCCGTACAATATTTTTTTTGTATTTATGAACTATTAAAAATAAACAAAAAATATTGTATGAAATTTAAATTTTTTTGTATAGATTGTTATATAAAATACTAATATCATTATTATTATTTATTAAAACAGAGTACAACTAAGATTTTACTAACAATTTTAAATATTATATTTTTATAAAATTTTAAATTTTTTTATTATAAACACTTTTTGTAATTATTATAAATAATTTTATAAAATTTAAAAACGGCTTAAAAGATGTTATAAATAAACCATCTAACAAAAAAAACTTATTATAAAATCGGTTAAATCTGTAGTTAATTGATAAACTGTTGGAACTGGCCCGTTTTTTTTTTAAATTTCTGGTTTGTTAATAACTCCTCCAAACGGTGCCGTTTTGACTTAAAAAAAAAAAAACTGAATCTCCAACGGCTTAAGCCTGTAACCTGTAACCCAGTCCCACTTCCACACTCCTCGCTTCTCCTCTCTGAAATTGACGTGAAATTTTGATATTGAAAGAAGAACCCTAGCTCCCCAAATCGCAAGTTCGCAACCACCGCAGCGTCAGATTGAGAGAGATCGTGTTGAGATAGAATTATCTACTATTATAGGCTGAAGGTCAAGCACATGAAGCAATTAACTGAGGATCATAAAAGAAAAATGCTTATAGAACGGATGCAGGGTGAAAGAGACAAATGGCTTGCTGAGATCAACACAATCTTTGGTCATATTAAAGGTACTGTTAACAAATCTTTTGGGAATTATATCAGATTAAGAAACAAAAAACTGGTGCTATATATAAAAAATTTTTCTTTTTTTTTTAGTTGGATTTTGATAGAAATGTAAAGATTCTTGCAATCTTTACCAATACTGGGGCTGAGCAATGCTGTGACTCTCTATAAGTATAGCATAGGTGATCACCACACTTACTCTTTATCTATACTGAAATTCATAATATTTGAGTAATTTTGTAGTGGCAGGTAGCAATGGCAGCTAGGTGAGTTTTCATGTGCCATGTGAATTGTTTCACAATATTTTTTTTATCTTTCACTAAATATGAGGTCCTTTATTATTAGGTATGATCTCATCAAGTGTATCAATTCTGGTCGCACATAAGGTGTGGAAGCTAAAAGTACGTGTCATTAGACTTTGGACCGTTTCTTTGTAAAATCTGGGATGAAGATACCTATTGAGATGGTTGTCCTTGATGAAGAGGTAAAATATTCTCTTTGCATTTGAGATTTATTTTGGTAATGACTGAACAATAAACCTTATTTATCTATGACTCTATAAAATTAATGCATTCAGGGGGATACAATTCAATGTACTGCTAAAGACATATTTGTTCCTATCTTCGAGGGCCTACTCGCTGAGGGCAACATGTACATGGTCACTAATTTTGAAGTTGCTTTGAATACCATTAAGTTTAAGTCTACTAGACACAAATTTAGAATCCACTTCAAGAGGGACACGATTGTGCGTCCGATACAAGATTCTTCAATTCCATCGAATGTATTCAATTTTGTTCCGTTCAAAAAAATTCATGCAGAGTCTAAAGAAGATGGTTATTTAGTTGATAAATACATTGTTAGATTAATCTATAATGCATGTGTTGTTTAATTCTTTGAGGTCTAATTTTTTAATCCTATATATTATTTTGCACCATTTGCTGTCTTTTTTATTATGAGTATATAGTGGACAGATATGGATTTAAGTAATGGTTGTTGCTATTCCTCTCAAGTTTCAAGTATTATAGATTCGTATAATTTTTGTGAAATTTATTTAAGTGAAATTTGATTCTCTTTTTATCTTTTAATAACTAAATATACACCCCAAGAGTTTATAGAGTCTAACCGTAAAAATTAGTTATTACCCATGAAAAGGAGTTTGACTTTATTTTGGATTTTTGTCGTGAATGTTAATTTTGTATCTTTTGAATTGATTGAAAATTTTTACATAATATAATATAATATATTGTGACGGAGCATGTCTTATTTTTAAAATTTGTTTCATTAAAAAATTATATTAAGGAATAATTTTTTATTATTTCCTTCCTGTAACAATTATTCTATTCCTATAATTTTATATTAAGAAATAATATAATTTCTAACTCAATTAAATATTATTTCATTTAAATTTTGTTTAATAAAAAAATTTATAACATTTTATATATTATCTTTATAATGTCTTATAACAATTAAATAATACTTTAAAAATTAATGTCTTATTTTTATTTAAATTATGTATTAAAAATTTTTATTAAGGAAATATAATTTCATATATATATATATATATATATATATATATATATATATAAACTAAAGAATTAATATCCTTAAAGGTAACAAGTACTAACCTATATTTTTTTTCAGGAACTTCAATTTTTAGGTTCTAACTATTTATTAACACAGTCTTTTATATTTTTATTTTTAAAAAAGTTAAAAAAATCTAATTTCAACATGGATGAAACTTTGAAAAAAAATGTCATTTTTTGGAGAAAAATTTGAGCAAATAGTGTTTTGTTAATGGAAAGATTGGTGCCTTTATTTTGTAGATGTGATAGGTCAGCTTGCCTCTAGGGTTAATTTGGTCGAGTTCACATGGGATGGAAAGCCATCAAGTTATATCACCATAGAACTTGATGATCTTGAATAATACTTAATATCTTTTTGATAGTGGCTTTTGTTTTAAAATCTTATTTTGAAATTTTGTGCCTCTCTTTACTCTACAAGCATTGCTATTTCTTATAGGGGTGGACAGAAATTAAGGGTAACGTTGTGGATGTAATTTACAAAAGAATGTAAATTACATTCTTTTAAAAGCAAGAACTATACTGGCTTCCACACTAGACATCGTTGAAGAGGTTAACAACCATCTTATGGCTATCATTCCTGGAGGAAAAAAATTATATCTTAGTTCGGATTCCATTTGTATGGATGAAGGGATATGGAGAGTCAACTAGATCTCTATGGTCCTTAATTACTGAATAGCATAAATTGCTTTGGTTTGCCTTCACATAAATTAATACTCAAGGTTGGTGTTCCAGTGATGTTACTGAGGAATATTGACCAATCCAGTGGTCTTTGTAATGGTACAAGGCTACAAATTAGGAAGCTTGAAAATCATGTCATAGAATGTGAAGTCTTAACGGGTAACAATGTTGGTCATATTGCTTTGATTTTCCAAGAATGAATATGGTACCAATAAATGAAACCGTCCCAGTTAGATTCCAACGAAGACAGTTTCCATAATAGTATCATTTGCCATGACAATTGATAAGTCTCAGGGACAAACTTTATCTCATGTTGGATTGTACTTGTCCAAACCAGTTTTTACACATGGCCAACTATATGTACCACTTTCAAGAGTTAAGAGTAAGAGAGGTTTAAAAGTTTTACTTATGAATCACGTAGAAATATCTGCAAATTCAATCATCAATGTTGTTTATAGAAAAGTATTTGAAAAAATAGTATTCTAATGTAAATATTTTAATTTTATTTTAAATTATGTATCAGTGTATAATTATTTTACTTTAAAAAATATAAAATAATTATTACTCATTTTTTTAAGTTAAACTTTGATTTTAATAATAATTTTATAAATTTCTTAAAATAATAATTATTTTAGATTTTTGTTATAAATATCGAAGCATATCATTTTTTTATTTTTATAAATTTTTACGTGATGAGCACGGGTTCATACACTAGTTAAACTAATACTAAATATTAGATGATCAAATTTTATTTTATTGAGAAAGTCTAGGGACCAGCACTTTTGTTAAAATCTGGCCAGCACTTAACCATCAAAAGAAAAATGATTAATCCTACATCATTGGTTATCATCTCATACCATTAAAAATATTGATGATGGCTAATTGATGGCTAAACATCACAAATTCTGCTGGCCCCTAGCACTCCTCTATTTTATTTGATGCCAGCTCTATGATGCTGGAGTTCAGCAACACTTCTGACAAGTCCCCTTCTATTGTGTTGTTGTACAAATCTAGATGCTGAATTGTGGATGTAAATCTCCAAAAGTTGTTGTTATTGTCAGCAGCTTCAAGCAAGAACTCTGAGTTTTCAATGATGAGAAAATAGAGAGATGTCTGTGTATATATCCATTGAGGAAGTGTAGGGTGCAGTCGTCCAAGGGACAGCTTCTCAAGTTGGAAAGGTGGTATCCATTGGAGATCAAAATCAAAGGTGATGATTGGTGATCCCAAAGACAAGAATTTCAAATTTTTCAGTATTGCAACTCTGAGTGAAAAGAATTACTTGGAAGAGAAATAAGCTGGAGTGATGTGCTAAAATTAGCATATACAAGAGATGGACTTATGTCTTCAAGTTTACAGCTGTATAAGTACAGCTCCACCAATGATGGGAGCGCCGTCATCCAATGAAGCCAGTTAGTTTCCATGTAAAGATTAGTGTAACCAAGGTTTATATATTCCAAGGAGGAAATGCGAGAGAGCCACTCAAGGCTGTGAATAAAAAGGTTTAAGTTGACTGATAGATCCATGTAATTGAGAGTTGAAGAGTTCACAGTGGAATTAGATGAGATAGTTGAATCGTTATTGAACTTTTAAAAAACTGTCTGAAAAATACTATTAAGCTACCGGTGTTTTATTTAGCAAGTTAAAGAGCTTCTCTGCATGAGTAATCAATGACTAATTGCATCGTAACTTATAGCTTATCAAACATGTTCTAGATCTAGATTTACATATAATTTTAAATCGCCAGAATGTGTTGTGACAGTTGATGTGGTTAAAAAAGCTGAGGTAATGGCATAGTTGAGAATTTGTTGGCGGCTAAAAAAGCTGCACAGTTCGAATCCTAGGTTAAACACCACTTTTTGTTTTTCGTGTGAGAGAGAAGAGTGTATTTCCCAATGATGTGAGAAGAGAAGTGTTTAACTTTGCTATAGGAGCTACAAATCGGTACCTCAGATTTGTTTTATTTTTTTCCCAAACAATCACAAATCGGACCGTCCTATTTGTGATTTCGAAAATAAAAAAATTTTTAATGTTAAAATCGGACCGTCCGATTTTTATTTTAAAAAATAAAAAAATAAAAAATACAAAACGGACCATGCAATTTGTAGTGCTTTTTTTTTTCAAACAAATCGGACTCTCCGATTTGTAGTTTACTTTTTTCTTCAAACAAATCGGACCGTCCGATTTGAGTAAAACACCATATAAAAAAAACACCTAATCTTCCAATAGCAATGTATTACACATATATTTAAACAATATAAAAAAAAATTAGCCGGTTAAACACTTAAATTCAAGAAGTGGAATATAAAACTTATAGTAATGTGTGTGAGTATGTGTTGTGTAAAACCAAAAGAAAAAACGAAAAGATGAATATTGAACCATGAAAATTTATTAAGGAGTAGTTTGCAGCACTTTTACTGAATTAATAATTTATTATACATACATTCAAACAATATTAACCCTTTATTTCCTTATTAGTTATTATCTAGTACACACAGTAGTAGCTTATGGCAAAGCACAAACTATTTGTAAGAAAACATCTTCACTTGGCATGTCTATGACTCTATGTAGAACAAGCACACTAGAAATAAATCCTAGTTATTAATGCATCACATCCAAACTAAGAAACTATATCTACGCTACTTTCTCCTTATGATATAAAAGTGACATTGGGATACATTAATAAACTAGTGATACTGACAATACACTTGATACATGCTAAAATAGCACAAGTCTCCTGGATCTTTTTGGTAAGTGCAGCTGATGAGATCTTGATGTATTATGTTTTCTCAAAAGAACCTGCAAAGATAAGAAATTAAACTTCTTTGTTTCTAATCTCTACCCATTCAACTCATTTGTGCAACTTTATCCAAGAAATAAATATATTGGTTCCTAAGAGTGCACGTCCATATATAACAGAAAATAAAACTCAAAACATTTGACCTTTTAAATATGTATGTTAGATGGTAACAAAAATAATAAAATAGAGAGTATATATTTAGTTATGCCGTAATTAAGAGGTTACCTGCAGAGAATTGGATATCAGTGAAAGGAGTTGAGATTTGTGAGCAGCAGGACATAAAATCGGTCTCTCAAGTCATACAGAAATCTGAAGTAAGCAGCATGTCTGCACTTGCAACTGAAGAAAATGGCACCACAAACTCCCCAAAAGCCTACAGCAAAGCCAACTCCTAAGCCCACATAGAGGCTGCTCAGAAAATCTGATTCATCACCATCATCATCATTCTCACCCAAAGCTTTTGTGTCATTGCCATGATTTGAGCAGTTTTTGGGAAGGGGAGGTCCACAAAGATCAGCATTCCCAATATAGCTAAGCTCACTGAAGCTCTGAAGTTGGGTCCCTGATGGGATTTGGCCGCTCAAGTTATTGAATGACAGGTTCAAGTTATCGAGGAAAGACAAACTGGATATACTCTCAGGAATCTGTCCCGTGAGTTCATTTTTGGATAAATCAAGAGACTCCAGTTGTGTCATGTTTCCAATCTCTTTTGGTATGGTTCCTGTTAGCCTGTTATGGGATAGGTTCAAGAAATGCAACTGAGGGAGGCTGAACAGTTGTGGAGACATTGTTCCTGTCAGATTATTACTTGAAAGATCAACCATGCGCATCAGCTTCAGGTTTTTATAATAATTCGATTGTTGACCTTTTACAAGCAATATAAGGTCGTCAATGTATATAAAGAAAGCCTTTCCATCAAAGAATTCATAGAAAATCCAACTGGTTGAATAATGCATGTTAACAAAGGATGTGATGTTGTTTAGACATTTGGGTATATGTCCTGAGATTTTGTTATATGCAATATCCAAAACAATGAGGAAAGGCATTTGACATATCTGTGTGGGAATGTTACCAATGAATTGGTTGGACCTTAACTGGAGAATCCTTATACTCTGCGGCATCCACTTTGGTATGTTTCCAGAGAAGCTATTCTGGCGGACATTAAGAATGGACAGGGAGCGGCAATACTGAAGTGATGAAGAAGATATGTCCCCAGACAAATTATTTTCATGCAGATGCAGTGATGTGAGATTCGACAATAAAGCCATTGAAGGGGGTATGCTGCCACTAAGATTGTTGCCTCCCAGATTAACATAAACCAGCGACTTCCAATTCATCCAACAGTCTGTTAGCCCTCCAGATAAATTATTATCAGAGATGTCCAAGTACTGCAATTTCTTGTTGCTTTTCTTGCTGTGGCACAAAAGATGAGAGATGGACCCTGATAGAGAACTGTTGTATAGTTGGAAGAAAACAACATTGGATGAAAGTCGAGGTAGACCACCTTTGAAATTATTTGATGTCAGCTCTATGATGCTGGAATTCAGCACCACTTCTGACAAGTCCCCTTCTATTGTGGTGTTGTAGAAATCTAGATGCTGAATTGTGGATGTAAATCTCCAAAACTTCTTGTTATTGTCAGCAGCTTCAAGCAAGAACTCTGAGTTTTCAATGATGAGAGAATAGAGAGATGTCTGTGTATATAACCATTGAGGAAGTGTAGGGTGCAGTGGTCCAATGTACAGCTTGTCAAGTTGGAAAGGTGGTATCCAGAGGGGATCAAAATCAAAGGTGATGTATGGTGATTCCAAAGACAAGAATTTCAAATTTTTCAGTTTTGCAAAATTTCTTTCAGACACAACCCCTGTGAAGAGATTTCCGAATGCCGCCAAGGTGTCTAGGGATGACAAATTTCCCAAATTTGTAGGAAAAAATCCAGAAAAATGGTTGTTATCAATTTCAAATGTGGTGAGATAGTGAAGTTGGCCTATCCAATCTGGAATTGAGCCATTTAAGTAATTATCATGCAATTGAAGGCTAATCAAAGAATGAAGATTTGGCAACGTATTTGGTAGCTGACCCATAAAATGATTACTTGAAAGGTCAATCTGATGGACCTGAGAACTAAGATTGAATATCCATTTAGGCAACTCCGAGTGAAAAGAATTACCGGAAAGAACAATAACCTGGAGTGATGCGCTAAAATTAGCATAGCCTAGAGATGGACTTATGCTTTCAAGGTTACAGCCCTCTAAGTGGAGCTCCACCAATGATGGAAGCACCGTCACAAAGTGAAGCCAGTTAGTTTGCATGTGAAGATCAATGTTACTGAGGTCTATGTATTCCAAGGAGGGAATGCGAGAGAGCCACTCAAGACTCTTGATAGAAAGGTATCTGTTGTATGATAGATCAATGTAATTGAGAGTTGAAGAGTTGAGAGTGGAATCAGATGAGATAGTTGTAAAGTCATTGAAACTCAAATCCAAAGATTGTAAGTATTCCATATCCAATAGAGAGAGATTGATGTCACCTGTAAGGCATTTCTGCAAATAATAATCATCATGTTCTACAAGTTCTACAGGATCATAATAATCACACGAGAGAGTGAGATTTATGACTCTGGCAGTGATGTTGTGGCATCTGACTCCCTTCCACTGGCAGCAATCCTGCTCCTGCTTCCATGAAGATAGGAGTCCCGATGGGTCAGTGACTCCTTCTTTGAACTTCAACAGGATTTCTTTATCTCTCACGTCGCAACAACTGGATATCATGCATAATGTGCTCAACATCATTGCAAACACATATTGCTTCTTCCAAAGTATATTATTGCTATCCATTGATTAATTAAAGAAAGCAAACCTGAATTATAATTAGGGTTCATATCTCGCTTCTTTGTTAAGCTATGTATATATAGCAAGAGTACGATTACGATAGGTGCCATTCATGCAAGACCAACTGAATCATATCTCTTACTCTTGTGGTTGGAAAGTCATTATAGATGTGGAATTTTAGGGACACTTGACTGACTTGTGTATTCCTCCATCAGCTGTGGAAAGTTTCTTCCTCTAGTGAGCACCATTCATTATGGATGATAACTTCTTTGTTACTCAGCACAGGATGATAGGTGTAAACTGTAAAGTAAAGGAGATAGTATTCTCATGTTGGGCTCTTGTTGTATTGGACTTTTACAGAAAGCTTCTTCATTAAATAGTTAGGCCCGTCCAAAAGTAGTCTTTTTTTTGGTGACTTGATCAAAAGTAGTTTAAAACAACAGAGAGTAAATCACCCATTATTTTGTACACTGCAAGTAATAAAATGAGATGCATTCCCAAAAAATGTAAAGCAAAGCACTCTTTAATTCTAGGCCTCTAGCATTATATATATGTAACACATTTTGTGATAAGAAAATTCTTAGATGTATTAAAGTGGGTCTCACTTTTATCCTAATAAAAATAAACAAATAAATAAAAGTATATTTTTTGTCTTTAACTTTTGTGATTTTTTTAAAAACATTTTTAATATTTAATTTCATTTAATTTTATCCTAACATTTTTTATTTATTTAATTTTATCCTTAATATTTTCAATTTTTGTCAAAATTATTCTTAAAAATTTTTAATTTTATTACTAACATTTTATATAGAATTAAATAAGAGTTGATTGAAATAATCCAAATTTGCAAGAGTTGATTGAGATAACTAAAGATAAATATAAGTGAATATTGAACCATGAGAATTTATTAAGGAGTGCTTTGCAAATTGCAACACTTTTACTGAGTTGATAAATTATTATACATACATTCAAACAATATTAACTCTTCATTTCCTGTCATTTAGCTGGTGTGAAATTAAGAGATACTATTTCCTTCTTAGTTGTTAACTTATTATCTTGTACACACAAAGCAGTAGCTTATAGCAAAGCACAAACTATTAATAAGAAAACAATCATCACTTGGAATATCTATGTAGAACCATCACACTAGAAACAAATCCTTGTGACCTACTATATATATAATTAATGCATCACATACCAGTAAGTAACATTACACAAATGATTAGAGAAATAATATTCTGCATCAAAACCAAGAAACTATATCTAAGCTTTATTTTAGAATATAAAAGTGACATTGGGATTCAATGATTAGCTAGTGATACTGTAAGCGCAATACACTGCATGAAGTATCTGCTGGATCTTTATGGCAGGTGCAGCTGATGAGATTTTATGTATTATGTTCTTCAAAAAAACCTGCAAAGATAAGAATTTTTTTTTTTAAATCTCTACCCATTCAAGTCATTTGTGGAAGTTAATCCAAGAAATAAATATAATTGATTCGAAAGGGTGCATGTCCATATATAACAGAAAATAAAACTCAAAACATTTTACCTTTTAAATATGTATGTTAGATGGTAAGAAAATACTAAAATACAAAGTATATATAGTTATGCCATAGTTAAGAGGTTACCTGCAGAGAATTGGATATCAGTGAAAGGAGTTGAGATTTGTGAGCAGCAGGACATAAAATCGGTCTCTCAAGTCATACAGAAATCTGAAGTAAGCATGTCTGCACTTGCGACTGAAGAAAATGGCACCACAAACTCCCCAAAAGCCTACAGCAAAGCCAACTCCTAAGCCCATATAGAGGCAGTTCCGAAACTCAGATTCATCATCATCATCATCATCATCATCATTCTCACCCGAAGTCTTTGTGCCATCATCATGATTTGAGCAGTTTTTGGGAAGGGGAGGTCCACAAAGATCAGCATTTCCAATATAGCTAAGCTCACTGAAGCTCTGAAGTTGGGTCCCTGATGGGATTTGGCCGCTCAAGTTATTGAATGACAGGTTCAAGTTATTGAGGAAAGACAAACTAGACAGGCTCTCAGGAATCCCTCCCGTGAGTTCATTTTTGGATAAATCAAGAGACTCCAGTTGTCTCATGTTTCCAACCTCTTTTGGTATGGTTCCTGTTAGCCTGTTATGGGATAGGTTCAAGAAATGCAACTGAGAGAGGCTGAACAGTTGTGGAGACATTGTTCCTGTCAAATTATTACTTGAAAGATCAACCATGCGCATCAGCTTCAGACTCAACTCATAATTCGATTGTTGACCTTTTACAAGCAATATAAGGTTGTCACTGTATATATAGAGAGTCCTTCCATCAAAGAATTTATAGAAAATCCAACTGGTTGAATAATGCATGTCAACAAAGGATGTGATGTTGTTTAGACATTTGGGTATATGTCCTGAGATTCTGTTATATGCAATATCCAAAACAATGAGGAAAGGCATTTGACATATCTGTGAGGGAAGGTTACCAATGAATTTGTTGGACCTTAACTGGAGAATCCTTATACTCTGCGGCATCCACTTTGGTATGTTTCCAGAGAAGCTATTCTCGCGGACATTAAGGATGGACAGGGAGTGGCAATACTGAAGTGATGAAGATGATATGTCCCCAGACAAATTATTTTCATGCAGATGAAGTGATGTGATATTTGACAATAAGGCCATTGATGGGGGTATGTTGCCACTAAGATTGTTGCCTCCCAGATTAACATGAACCAGCGACTTCCAATTCATCCAACAGTCTGTTAGTCCTCTATATAAATTATTATTAGAGATGTCCAAGTACTGCAATTTATTGTTGCTTTTCTTGCTGTGGCACAAGAAATGTGACATGGACCCTGATAGAGAACTGTTGTATAGTTTGAAGAAAACAACATTGGATGAAAGTCGAGGTAGACCACCTTTGAAATTATTTGATATCAGCTCTATGATGCTGGAGTTCAGCAACACTTCAGATAAGTCCCCTTCTATTGTGTTGTTGTACAATTTGAGATGCTGAATTGTGGATGTAAATCTCCAAAAGTTGTTGTTATTGTCAGCAGCTTCAAGCAAGAACTCTGAGTTTTCAATGATGAGAAAATAGAGAGATGTCTGTGTATATACCCATTGAGGAAGTGTAGGGTGCAGTCGGCCAAGGTACAGCTTGTCAAGTTGGAAAGGTGGTATCCAGAGGGGATCAAAATCAAAGGTGATGTATGGTGATTCCAAAGACAAGAATTTCAAATTTTTCAGTTTTGCAAAATTTCTTTCAGACACAACCCCTGCGAAGAGATTTCCGAATGCCGCCAAGGTGTCTAGGGATGACAAATTTCCCAAATTTGTAGGAAAAAATCCAGAAAAATAGTTGTCACTAATATCAAATGAGGTAAGATACTGAAGTTGGCCTATCCAATCTGGAATTGAACCATTTAAGTAATTATCATACAATTTAAGGCTAGTCAAAGAATGAAGATTTGGCAACATATTTGGTAGCTGACCCATAAAATAATTACTTGAAAGGTCAATCTCAAGGACATGAGAACTAAGATTGAATATCCATTTAGGCAACTCTGAGTGAAAATAATTATCGGCAAGTTCAATATACTGGAGTGATGTGCTAAAATTAGCATATTCAAGAGATGGACTTATGTCTTCAAGTTTACAGCTGTCTAAGGAGAGCTCCACCAGTGATGGAAGCACCGTCATCCAGTGGAGCCAGTTAGTTTCCATGCGAAGATTAATGTTAATGAGGTGTATGTATTCCAAGGAGGGAATGCGAGAGAGCCACTCAAGACTCTTGAGAGAAAGGTATTCGTTGTATGATAGATCAATATAATTGAGAGTTGAAGAGTTGACAGTGGAATCAGATGAGATAGTTGTAAAGTCATTGAAACTCAAATCCAAAGATTGTAAGTATTCCATATCCAATAGAGAGAGATTGATGTCACCTGTAAGGCATTTCTGCAAATAATAATCATCATCTACTAGAACTTCTGCAACATCATAATAATCACACGAGAGAGTGAGGTGTATGACTCTGGCAGTGATGTTGTGGCATCTGACTCCCTTCCACTGGCAGCAATCCTGCTCCTGCTTCCATGAAGATAGGAGTCCCGATGGGTCAGTGACTCCTTCTTTGAACTTCAACAGGATTTCTTTATCTCTCTCGTTGCAACAACTGCATATCATGCATAATGTGCTAAGCATCATTGCAAACACATATTTCCTCTTCCAAAGTGTATTATTGCTATCCATTGATTAATTAAAGAAAGAAAACCTGAATTATAATTATGGTTCATATCTCGCATCTTTGTTAAGCTATGTATATATAGCAAGATTACGATTACGATAGGTGCCATTCATGCAAGACCAAATGAATCATATCTCTTACTCTTGTGGTTGGAAAGCCATTATGGATGTGGAATTTTAGGGACACTTGACTGACTTGTGTATTCCTCCAGAAGCCGTGGAAAGTTTCTTCCTCTAGTGAGCGCCATTCATTATGGATGATAACTTCTTTGTTACTCACAGGAACAAGATGATAGGTGTAAACTGTAAAGTAAAGGAGATAGTATTATCATGTTGGGCTCTTATTGTATTGGGCTTTTACAGAAACCTTCTTCATTGAATTGCATTCTCCTTCCTCACCAACTAAAAAAGTTAGGCCCGTCCAAAAGTAGTTTAAAACCAAAAAAAAAAGAGTAACTCACACTTTGTTTTGTAAACTGCGAGTAATAAAACGAGATGCATTCCCAAAAAATAAAAAGCAAAGCACTCTTTAATTCTAGAAGACCAACATTTGTTTTTTTTTTTTCTTAGATTTGAACCAATACAAGCCCAATTTCTTTATACTAAGAAGGTGGAACTCAGATCTGCGACGGATTAGTCGTTAATCTATTGAGTTGGGAGATACGTGGACAACCAAAATTATATAGCTAACACATTTTGTGATAAGAAAATTCTGAGATGTATTAAAGTGGGTCTTCACTTTGCATGAACAACTGATTATGACTCGTTATTGAACTTCTAAAAAACTGTCTGAAAAATACTATTAAGCTACTGGTGTTTTATTTAGCAAGTTAAAGCATCTCTGCATGAGTAATCAATGACTAATTGCATTGTAACTTATAGCTTATCAAACATCTTCTAGATTTACATATAATTTTAAAACGCCAGAACGTGCTGTGACAATTGATGAGGTTACTAATCTTGTATGTTGTCTTGTAATTAAAAGCTGAAAAATGTTACAGCTTATGTGATGATGAAGACAATGCAGAGAATCCTTATTGACAAAGAGAAAGCCGGACGAGCATGGTGTTGCAATTATTTTATTGCTTGTAACAAGTGTCTTTTACTAACAACATTATAATGAAGAATATTTGAATAATATAATCGGTTCGAACCACAAGAATCCAAAGTGGTAGGAAGGAGCTAGAGGCCTGCACTGCACTGCACTGCTGGCTGCTGGAGACTGGAGAGAGATATCATAATATCGTGGCAGCTATGCAGCTTGCTGTAAAGCCTCTCTCCATGGGACCACCATAATACTAGCAAAAACATTTAGACTCTATTTTTATTTTCTATATCTTCTATTTTTAAAATTTTATATAAACAAAAAGACAAACTAAACGCATTTTTATATATTCTTCAATTATATTTAAAGTATATTTTAAATAATTTTGTTAAAAGGTAAAAACTCAGGTGAAGTTGATACCTGAGAGCTGTTGGATGAAAATTTAGTCAAATCAGTAAAATTATCTAACGGCTCTCAGGTATCAACTTCACGTGAAGTCGACTTCACCTAAGTTTCCACCTTGTTAAAAATTAATTTATAAATAATTATTAATAGGTGTCAATATTTTAGCACATATTCATATTATTAATGCATTGTCAGCATAAAACATTTTTAGTTTTTTACACATGTATTCAGGGTCCATTTGAAAAATTCCAAAAGCTACTTTTTTAGCTTTTAACTTATAAAAAGTTATATTAATAGTGTTTAGTACAATTTTTTAGATAAATTTTTAACTTTTTAAAAAGTTATTTAAGAGTTTTTGAAGAAGTAAAAAAATATAATTTTTTCTATTTTCAAAAGCTATTTTATCACTCTTATTTAATACACAACTTTAAAACAAAGACTTCTATAATAATTTTTCAAACACAAATGACAAAATAACTTATTTAAAAGTTATTATTAATAAAAGTTCTTATATTTTAAGCTCTTTTTTCAAAAGAACTTATTTAAAAAATTTAACCAAACTGACCCTCAATCACATAACGTTACATCAGTATATTATTGTGCACGATGCTGTCAGTGCATAAAAACTAAATTCTTTATTAAAATCTACAAAAGATTTGTCCATAAAGACATAATCTTTGTACAAGTTGCCTGCATATCCTAAATTAATAAGCTTCTTGTTTTGCCTTCAACATATCACGAGGAAAGATAATAATAAAAAGTTAAAACCAAAGTTTAGTGGTTAATTTGGATAGCTAAGTGTTTTAATTAAGGAAATCACTGTTTCATTGTAATGGACAAAAATACAAAGATCCTTCTATTGTGTGGTCAATTTGTTGCTAGCTAGCAAGGTAGGTACATGGCCAGGCACTCCCCAACTTCAACCTTCAAATAATTAAATAAAGTACAATATCTATATGTGTTTTAATTAAATTTTGTCGCTAATTAGATTATAATATCTGTACAGCTCAGTGTTGTTTGTAGTTTAATTTGGAACTTTGAGCATTGGAAGTGGAAAAGAGATATGCCAGAGTTGAAAAACAACCTCTCCTTATTCTGACACCTCAAAATTCTTTTATACTACATACTACTCATTTGACTTTGCCTTTTCCTTTTCTTTTCCCTCAAAAAATCGCTTGATTCCAGCAAGACTTAGAATAATCTCTTTTGGAACTAGAATACATAAGGCCAGGGATTCTCTATGTATTTCATGATATGATTCTCTCTTTATATGTATAGGTATAGCGCATGCAACCTACCTACCCATACCAAAGCCTATCATTGTTTTAATCTTTATAATTACACCAGGACAAATATTCTGTCCTTTTTATTCTTTTTATTAATTATAATTTAGAGATTTTGAGTTGGTTTAGAATTATAAGTATCTATAATTAAAAGTAAATGGTCAAATTTATTTCTAAAAAATTACTTATTTTTTAAATTAGTTTTCATAAGATTTTTTTTAATTAAATTTGTCCTTCAAATATTTTAAATTAATCATATTAATCCTTCTATCATTTTTTTTGTTGATGGTGTTGAAATTTGTCCAGGCAACACATTATGTAATATTATAACACACTAATATATAGGGCTGCGTTTGTTTACAGAGACAGGACACTGAGACAGGGACACAGAGATACAAAATCGTGTTTGACAGAAGAGATATGGACAGAGACGATGTGTCAAGAAACACTGAATTAGTGTATTTTGTATCCATCCTGACAGGAAGGACACGAAGACACTAACAATGGACACAACTTATTTTTCATTTTTTCTTTCATCATTTTTGTTAATTTTTCATAATTATATTTTTTATTATTATATTTTTCATCTCAAATTTTTTGAATGAAAAAAATGAGAATAAATTAGATTTTCATAATTTATTCTAGTTTATCACCAAACAGAATACAATAACACAAAATTTGTATATCTGTTTATCAATATCTTGTCTTGTCCTGTTTTTAGTGTCATGTCATATTCTGTTTTCAGAAACAAACGCAGCCTAGGAGTCTTGATTGACTACTAACATAATAAATTTATGAAATTAGATCAAATTAAAATCTAATTTAGAGAAGAACTTGAGGCATTTGAATCTCTCAATTTGGAGTTGGTTTGATCTAATTTAATAAATTTATCATGTTAGTCGTCAATTAGGACTACTAAGTGTGTGTTGTGGTATCACTTTAATATGTTATATCAATAAATTTTGACGTTGTTAACAATAAAAAGATAAAATGACTAATTTAAAATATTTAAACACGAATTTAATTAAAAAATTCAGAAACTGATTTGACTATTTATTCGTTAATTAAATTGCACCAAAAATATGATACTTTGATTCTACTTAAAATGCTTCTTCAAGGAAATATTTTGTTCAGACGCTAAAAAAGACGAAACTAGAAATTCAATATTGTGTGTATAAATTAGTAAGCATATGATTGGGTTCAATTTTTTAATTTGTAAAGGTAACTTCTAATTTGTATCAATTGACGCAAGGGTGGGTAATGCTAGAATTAACTTTTGAAAGAGATAGCTAAACAGTATTTGAATACTATGAAATAGTGAGCTAACTGTGATGGACAAAACAGTCGAATCATGCGGAGAATCTAAGCAGTTATAATTAATCTCTGGTAATAACCGAAGCAAACAATGACACAATACACACCAAATCAAATCAATGTCCCTCGCTCGCTATCTACAACTACAAGGCTTGAATTTTGTGCAGATGCAGTTTCCCACAAATTTTGTGAAAATCACTAAGTTTAATATATAGTAGTATATTTATTTTGAAAGACAATGAGATCCTTAAAAAAAAAATCTAACTCGATTCCGGATAATTATTTCGAAAGGACAACGAGGTTCTTGTGCCAAAATAAAATCAATGTTATTTTTTTAGCACAAAAACTAATCGATCAAAAAAAAAGATCAGAGACCGAATTAAGTATTTTTTTGAGACCTCATTATCCTTTTAGAAGTAATTGTCAGAGGGTGAAGTATTCACTCTAATTTTAATTTCTAGCATATTATATATGGTAGTAATGGAATCCACATACACATGCATTGAAATTGTATTATTGGCCCTAGTATAGAGTGAGTACAGTGTAGACTATAGTACGGAGGAATTTTGATCTTTTAAATTTTAAATAATACAGTGTAGACTATAGTACGGAGGAATTTTGATCTTCTAAATTTTAAATTTTTATTTTAGAGAATAAAGTGAGATTTCTTATTATTAAATACTTTCTTTTTCGTGTTTTCTCTTAGTCTTCCTTATAAAATAAATAGCGCTTTATCTTTTAAAATAAAATTCAAAATTTATAAAATTTAAATCCAATATAGAGATAATAAAAAAAGAGAAATAGAGAGATTCCCACACCATACCTTACCTTTGCCAGTTACAACTTACAACAGAAGATAAAGGAGAAAATAGATTCTTCCCTCTTCAGTATTCCCAACAAAAAACAAATAAATAATGTGTATTTTATTTATTTATTTTTGGATCCGTCAGTCTTGCAAGTAAACAAATTATTAATGGATGGTGTCACTAAGCAGGAAGAGGATAGGAGCATAGATATGGGCCACCAGCATGGTTTGATTGACTAAATGTGCCCCAAATACAAGTATATATATGATCAGCAAATACTTTATTTGTTGACATATATATATAGTTGTGGATTTATATAGTGTGAAGAGTAACAAGGGAGGGATAAAAAAGGTGGAGAAGAGAGGAGTTGTTTAGAGAAGGTGAAACAAGAGTCACATGGGAGAGTAGTGAAGTGGGGAGAAGCAGAGAAGCAGAACTCCCCATGACGTTTAAAATGGACAACCAAATGGGAAACCAAATCTCGTTGTTTTCTTCCATTTCCGTGTATGGACCTAAAAATAATTATGACAAAAGGAAAAGAATCGGTTGAATGCCCCCATTGACACAACAACCCTCCTTGGTACTTGCTATGCTTCCTATTCCCCCCTATTCTCTGCCTTCCCTACACAATGCAACAATCAATTCCATCCCCTTCCATTATTATCATTATATATAATAATTCTTCTTTTTTTTTTCATACACTCGGTGAAAATTCAGGTGCAGTCGATTTTACGTGAAGTTGATAACAGAAAGTCGTTAGATGATTTGATTAAATTTTCATCTAACGACTTTTATCTATCGACTGCACCTAAGTTTTCACTTTTTTTTTATATATATGGATGAAAATGATGTGTTATGCATCGTTATTAGAATGTTTGCGTTTTTCTTTAATATAGAGTTAATTTCTTTTAATTGTTATTAAGCAAATCGGATGGCTAAATTTGTTGAGAAGGGACAAGGAATATTAAATTTGAAGGATTCGATTTCAGTAGAGGTAAAAGTAATTTTTAATTTAATTTACTAAATATAAATACTACAATAATTTTTTAAAAGTTAATTTTTATAAATTGTTTTTAAAAAAGAAAAAATTTACCAAATAAAATTTAATACTAGTAAAAATATTTTTAAAAAGTTTTTAAGTATACTGGTTAAGTGGTATTTTAGTAAATTTTAATTGTTGATCTTAATTATATATATTATATATTTTTTATAAGGTAGAAACTCAGATGCAGTCAATTTTACATGAAGTTGATAACTGAAAGTCGTTAAATGATTTGACTAAATTTTCATCTAATAACTCTCAGCTATCAACAGCTATTAACCCCTCATGAAATCAACTGTATTTGAATTTTTACTTTTTTTTTATAAATATAATCAACAGTTAAAAATTACTAAAATATTAGTGTATCAGTACACTTGAAAGTTTTTTAATATTTTTTATAGAGGTTAGAAATAGCATTGTCCTTTTTTCGGAGTTAAGAGTGGTATTATTCTTTGTGTAAATAGAGCTAACTGCATTAAGTGTTTACAATGTAATAAATAAGGGTTGTGACATTGTTGGAGGTACATCAATGCCCTTTTTAGGATTCTCCCTTTCGGCTTGCTTCAGCTTTGTGTCATTTTGCTGCATAGCTCTGATTCATGTTGGAGCGGGTAAATTGCAATTACCTTATAACCAACTCATGCACTGTTCTTTTTCCCAACTCTTCAATCGCTCTAAAAGGAAAGACTGCTAAACAAAATGATTGGCCTCGTGACAAACTGATTCATTTCATTATTACTTCATAGTAAATGAAAAATAGTTATTCATAAATCATAATAATGTTGGTGTTGAATGTTGCAAAGGCTTGGATCAACATCAAAAGCTGGAGATTCAACAACTAATAAGAGAATTAATGTATGTCTCGTTGATGAGCTAATTAGGTACAATGCTATATTGCTATATACATATGTATATATATATAGGTATCACGTGATGGGTGGTGAGACAAAAGAAATGGTTGTGATAATGCGCATGCTTGTGTCTGTTGTTGTGGTGCGCGAAAAGAAAGTTAGAAAGTTAAAACATGAGAGGATACTTTACTAATTGAGAAAGTATAGGGAGCCAATGGAATATTTGTACAATGTGTACATTAGAGGTTTATAGATGTCCGATTCAGTATTAGAGATATAATCATTAGTGTTATCTTTTTTCATTCGTTGAAGCTCTTGGGATGAGTGGTATCATGACATAGTATCAGAGCTCTAAATTCGAAAAGTCAAGAATTTGATTCTTGATAAATCCCAAAATTAACTTAAACTTTTGGGATGAGATGTTTATTATCTCTAGTACCCGGATAGTTATTTTAAATAGTGTGTACAAATATTTCATTAACACTACACTATTGAAATAACATTCTTCTAATTAAAAAAAGGAAGGAAAGAAGATGAAAGTGACAGGTGGCAAGCAAATGGTGTGGGTGAGAGAGGTGATAGTGACTGTACTAGGTTGGGGCCATAGGCTGATGGCTGTGGGGTCTGGTTCGGATCTATATTATGTTTCGGTCCATCACACCGGACCACCTGTCTCAGCCTTTACCGTTACATTCTCGGACTACTCGCTGCTCCCTTCTTTATTCTATGTCCTAACAAAATACTCTTACTTGTTTCATTTTTATTTTCAATTCAAACAAAAATTAATACTCAAAAAAGTTTATAAATTTTGTTAGATATATAACTATTAATATTGTATTCTCTTATTAGCTTAAATTTATAAGATGAGTAGTTTTATGATATAATATTAGAGTTTTTATAGTCATTAATTAGCTATCATTAGTATTTTTAATAGTGTAAGATTTTATTCAATGTGTGAAATTACTCATTTTTTTTTCTCGTTAAATATTGACCAAATTTTAATAAAAATACTGACTCTTTAGACTTTTTCATAGAAAATATAACTATTAATATTAATTTCTTTTATCTGTTTTAATTTTTGAGATGAATAATTTTATAATACTAACAAATATTTTATTCCAATATGAGAAATTTTACTCAGTCGCTCGTTATATTGCAGTACAGACTAATCATGAAGGAATATAATATGTAAGACAAGGCATACCAACTACTTGAGACCATTCAACTTTCTTTTTTTAATATTCAACTACAATTTTATATATATGGAACTACTATATACTATACAATTTAAGAAAAAAACTTAACAACAAAATGCAATTTAGCTTAGGACGTCAATTTTTTTTTTTCTTTTGGTGAACAGAGAACGTCAATTTCAATAGCAACAAATAATAATAATATGTTTCTGATGTTAATTTCATGCAAAAAGCTAATTATAACGGCGTCAATTTTAAAATGCATAAACATTTTGTTAACATGCATGCTTGGCTTAAAATAATCAATTAAGACCGTTACTGGGCTCAAGAAGACCACTGCCACAATGTATTTGTTAATTCACACCCCTTCTCCTGAGTCCTGACACACTTTTGATTAAGTTGTGTATTTTTTAAGGTGGAAACTCAAGTGCAGTCGACTTCACGTGAAGTTGATAACTAAAAGCCATTAGATAAAAATTTAGTCAAATCGGTCAAATCATCTAACAACTCTCAATTATCAATTTTACGTGAGGTCGACTGTACCTGAATTTTTACAATTTTTTAAATGCGTTTATTTAGTTGCATTATGTTTTGAAACGCAATTTATCTCCTTTTAATTTCTCTCAATTAATATTACCACCTCACAATCCAAATTGGTAAATCATTCGATAAGTATTATATTTATTATTACATTACAACAGTACAATTATATATCATTACATTTAGTTTTATGCTTTAATTTGGTTAGTCATTTATATTTTGACATTATTGAAAAACATATTAACTGTAAAATCACTAAAATGGCGAAACATTTTTACTTTTCACTATTTTTTTTTGTTTGACATGCATTGGTGTAACAAAAAAGATGGTAAAACATGAACGGGTAAATAGGGTGGACATGGAATAAACACGAAAAAATATTGAATTATTATTAACGTGCTAAAAGGTGCCAAGTTTGCAGCGGCTGAGAGTCACTAATCTCTAATGTTTACAAAAGAAAACGTCAAATAATACACCGTTTTACTTTAAGTCTTAAAACTAATCATGATTTCCTGGCTGTCAAGTGTCAACAATGCCAGTATTTATTAATTATTACAGATTAAGGATCCCGAAAGTTTAGATTTTTTTTTCCCTATTTTTTTAAATTACGTTTGTTTTCTTAGACTTAGATTGAGATACTGAAATTAAATATTGTGTTTAGTAAGTTAAATATTTTAATTTAGAGACACAATTTTAACCGAAAATAATATTAAAAAATAACTCAATTCAATATATTTTATATTAAATATAATACACAGATTTAATTTAATTTTTATTTTTAATTTTTATCTTTTAAATTCTATCTTTTAGTT
Source organism: Arachis ipaensis (assembly GCF_059453495.1). Taxonomy (NCBI): domain Eukaryota; kingdom Viridiplantae; phylum Streptophyta; class Magnoliopsida; order Fabales; family Fabaceae; genus Arachis; species Arachis ipaensis. The sequence goes on along the minus strand of NC_142443.1, from coordinate 638,332 downwards.
TTAATTTTTCTTTTAAATATGACTTTAATGAATTTAATTACCAGTATATGGTTACTATATAAGTATATAACAAATTTTTATATTTGTATTAAATTAAATTACAAAATATCTATATTCATAAGATTATAAAAATGTAAAATATTATAATTTAACTTCTAATTAAATATATAATAAGGCTTAATTTTGATAAAAAATTTTAGAGCGGTGTTTGTATTTTTTCAAATTACAAACACTTCGGTTTGTATTTGCATTGATAAATAAAAAATTATATTTATATATTTTTAGTTTTTAAAAATTACGAATATTTTAAAAAAATATTTAAAGATATTTTTTAAAAATTATTTATTTAAATATAATTATTATTATTTATATTTATTAAAAATATTTTAATTTAATTTACCAAATATTACTATTTTTAAAAAATTATATTTCAATATTCAAATTCAAATTTGATAAATTAATTTTAAAGAGTAAATATTTTACCAATCTAACCTAACTATTTAAGTTTAATGGCGTATGCATAGGCGATTAGGCATACAATATAAAATATAATTTAATTTTGTTAATATATAATTGAGAGAAGCATTTATTTTTTAAAAGAATTTAAGTTAAATATACTCACAATTATAAAATATTTTATATAATAATTTAATTATATTTATTTTTTTTAAATTATTATTTTTATTATTATAATATTATATAATTAAATACATATCTAAAATTATCTTATACTCTAAACGCATTTAAATTTATAAAACACAAACACTTATTTGATTTGTGGATATTTGTGATAGATATATTTTAATTTCGTTTAATATATGTATTTTTTGTGTTTAACGGTATCTTAATAAAAAAAATTTTAAATACGTTTGGACATATTTAAATATTATTATGCATCAGCGTGTTTAATCTTATAAAAATTTTAAATTCGCGTATGCGAGTTTGTGTCAATATTTATACATCATAGACTCAAATTAAATTTTTTAGGAAATAACTGATATATGATATAAGTTTGGAATTAAATAACGGGGTCACAAAAATTTAATAATAAAAAATATAAAGAGAAGGAGGCAACGAAAAAAGGAGGAGGAAGATAGAAGAAAGAGGCGTTGGAGAAGGTGAAAGGGAAAAGGGAATTTCAAAACTCAAATCAGAGAGAGGGCATTTTTTTTTTCCGCATCGTTCAACCCTCTCTCTTTTTTTTCTTTCTGTCTCTGCGTTCGTTCCCACTGGAAAACCCTAGGCGTTGTGCACACTTCTCGTCTCACATTCAATCGTTCCGGCGAACTTCAGCCGCCGGAAATGGGCGACGAGCCACCGCTGCAGAAGAAACCGTTTATTTTAGCTGAGATAGGGTTTATGTTGGACATCGGAAACGGAGATCTTGAAGTCTTTTAATTAATTAATTGATTAATTAAGAGATTTTAATTGGTATTTAATTTCTGGAACAAAGTGTAACTGCCTGCGGCGGAAACCGTTGCTGTTCAATTTTGGTTGTTGTTGAAGATGGCGAGGGGAGGGCAGTGCTTCGAGAAGCTTCGGAGGTGCGTTCGGACGGTTTTCTTCGTGGCGGCATTGGTGGCGTCTCTTCTCGTGTCGTCGCTGCCGGTGCTGGTGGCGATGGTGGACGTCGTTGTTCCTTGCACGTTGATATCCAGCTTCACGTGCATCAGGTGCTACAGCTTTAGAGAGCATTTGAGACTATACGCTTTCAAGAGTTCCTTGACGGATATTCCTCTCGTTTCTATCATAAGATCCATCATCATTATCTGTATGATTCGTTTCTTCTCCTTTTTTCTGCTTTCGCTATGATGATAATACAGATCCCTATGTTGTTGCTGGTGTTTCAAGGATTCATTCATTTTATTTTAAACCTTACTTTATTCAGAACACTTTTTCTTTTCATCTGTTTTGTTGAGGATACATTGTTGAAGGTACATTGCTTGCTTTGTCTATCAAACTCCAATTTGTTTGTTTGTTTTCCATTCAGATTGTTCTTTGTATCGTTTCTGGCGCTTCTTCCGTGGTGCATGTATATATTTTGTTGGAAAAATTCGTTGGCAGATTAAAGAGCATGTTCCACTTCATCTAATAATATCATGAAGTTTACATACTAAATCATATTTTCAGTTGTTATTGTTATTATTATTATATATCAAATAAATAATAAAGCTGAAATACACCAGGAATTGCAGACTAATTTGTCTTTCCTATTTTCGTCTATCTCTTCCTTCTAGAAAAAAAAAATTAGAAGTATTGGTTTTGTGGGGGTTAAATTTGAACTTACAAGTTCTTATTTCACCTGGTTTTTGGTTAAACGTTTTCTTTATTACTTTGTATATTTTGCATTATTTGTATTGTTTGCGTGCAGAATTGGCGATGTTTCTCATATTGGGCTTTGTTAATTTGTTCATTTACAAAAGTTCCATTCTCATGTTGGGCTTGCATTTTTTATCCCTTTCCTGTGAGTGCAGGTGTTTATTCCATTTGTGATGCTCCCGGTCTCTCCCACGGTCCTTACCTTGGAACTGTGACTCTGTCCTCCTTACTCTCGATTGTCCTTCTTTCAGTGAAAGCTTGCATTTTCAGTGTAAATTCCCAGATTGAAGCGGAAGCTTCGGTTTCGCTTACTAGGAAGAGACTTCATTTGAAGAAATCATGGGGAATGCCTGTCTTGTTTCTGTCATCAGTTGTGTTTGCCCTTGGACATACTGTGGTTGCCTATAGAACCAGCTGCAGAGCAAGGAGAAAGCTTCTGTTTCATCGAGTTGATCCTGAAGCTGTAAGTTTTTAAAGTTCTTTTTATGCTCTTTTTGTAGTTTGATTTCTTTGGAATTGAGTAGTTCTAAAGCAATATTATTCTCCAGCACAAAAGCAAATTTCCAGATTCACAAGCCTTGAGTTGCTTCCTTTGTTATGGCACACCTATGTTAGAAAATGATTTATTTATTTGTTTTTGCTAATTATGCAGGTCCTTTCATGCAAAAATGTTTTCTCTAGCTATCAAAAGGTCCCACGATCTCCTGCTGCTTCTGGGGGAAAAACCCCCAAAAGTGACACTGAAATGAGGCGCAGACCTTTTGGACCAGCTCGTGATGAAGAACTGCCTGTCAGATTACTTGCTGACTCAGACAGCTTATTCATCAGCTGCCAAGGGCTTACCCTCCATTATAAGCTCAGCCTGCCTGGTTCACCCTCAATTAGCTTGTCCTCAGCATCGTCCTTCCTTGAATCTAGTACTTCTTGCAGCACTTCATCAACAGCTGGAGGGTTGCAGAAATTCAATAGACAGTTACTGTCTGCGACTCCAAAAATCCAGCAACAACTCTGCAGGAGCTATAGCAATCAATTCCATGGCTCTTCTCTATATGCACCTCTTTTAGACGGTCCAGAAACTTCTCTCTTTACCTCTGATGATATCCCTGCATTGCATTTAGATGAAATTCACGAAGGCAGTGAAACAATGAAATCAAATCCTTTGCGTTTGGAGCAAAGTTTAAAGGCAGCTGGCCAAGTAGGCATTGTTTTAATACATGGGTTTGGTGGAGGAGTGTTCTCTTGGCGGCATGTATTGGGACCTTTAGCTCAGCAGAGTAATTGCACTGTTGCTGCATTTGATAGGCCTGGCTGGGGCTTAACTTCAAGGTTACGACGGGAGGATTGGGAGAAAAAAGAACTTCCAAATCCTTATAAACTTGATAATCAGGTGATTACTATTTATCATTAGTCATTGTACTAGAAGGAATTATTTGTTTTATACGCTCTAGTTTTAATTGAACAAGTATTAGCCATGAAACCAGAGCTATAAACAGATTGCTTCCCATTTAAGAGGTGGGTTTACTTTTTAACTTTCAAGGGCTAGTTTTCAGTTTATATTCAGTTAATGGCCTTTTCAGTTTCCTCAAGTATGACGTATCTGATGGAGGTCTGTTTTTCCAGGTTGACCTGCTTTTATCATTCTGTTCTGAGATTGGATTTTCTTCAGTTGTGCTAATTGGTCATGATGATGGAGGATTGCTTGCTTTGATGGCTGCACAAAGAGTTCAAACAACGATGAATTCTTTCAATGTGAGTACTTTTCCTTCTTTTTCCCCCTCCTCTCCCTACTTTCTTTTGCATATTAGATAACTTTGATTAGCTGAGCTTTTTATCTGAATTGTGTGTAAAGTAAAGCAAGACTAATGGACTTGTGAAGCGTTATAAGAGATTAATTTTGATAAACTATCAAATGCAAATTAAAAATAAATAAATACGCTTTCTACTAATGATATATATAGTGATCGTGAGTGTGAAAGTCCAGCGTTTATTGATATGGGAACACATGATTGGATGCTTAGGTAAAATATTTTACTTTGACAATGTATCAACTATCAAGATAATAGCAAAGCCTCTTTCAAGGTTTCTTTCAAAACTACAATATTTTTCTGGAAATTCAGCAACACCTAATGTGTGTTTCTAGGTTAATAACTTAATTTTGTGATGTTGATCACAATGGCGTTTCATTTAACTGATTCTTGTTCTTTGGTCCTGATCAATAGGGAATAGTGGGGTTGTATTGCTAAATGATTAGTGACTTTGCATAGATTTAAATGTGTTCATATCCGCTCTTTGGTTTTCAGGTTACTGTGAAAGGGGTTGTATTGCTAAATGTGAGCTTGTCAAGGGAAGTAGTCCCTTCCTTTGCTCGAATCCTTCTACATACATCGCTTGGAAAGAAACATTTGGTTCGTCCTCTTCTAAGAGCAGAAATCACTCAAGTGGTGAATCGTCATTCATGGTATGATGCTACCAAACTGACGGCAGAAGTTTTGACTCTCTACAAGGTATGTTGTTAGCTGTCAGATTTGACAACAAAAGTTTATTATGGTGCATCATATGTTTTCGCTTTTGTTAGCTTACTCATAGCAAATCACTTGTATGGAAAGAAAAATTATTACTTAACCAGATATAACTATTGTATAATGAACTATCAGAGACTTATAATGCCTAAGAATACTTATAAAAACCTTTAGTTCTTGTTTTTTTATGTTAAACATTTTTATGGAAGGACTTTGGTGGGAGGTTTAAGAGCCTTATTCAATTGTTTTTCTTTCGCAAACCTTTTTCTTATCCTGGCAAGTCATGGTAAAATTTCCAAATTTGAAAACTCTGCTCTGAAATTGTTATATATTATGTTTCTTTTTCTTCCCATCTAGGTGTTTGTTCATAATGCTTATATTATCTCTTCCGGAGACATATTTAATTTACTTTCACTCATAATGCTTCTACGTATGTTAGGCTCCACTATATGTCGAAGGCTGGGATGAAGCACTTCACGAGATTGGAAAATTGTCTTCTGAAACCATCCTTACGGCACAAAATGCAGAATTGTTGCTTGAATCTGTGGAAGACATTCCGGTATTAGTCATAGCTGGTGCTGAAGATTCCCTCGTCCCTCTGAAATCCTGCCAAGCAATGGCATCAAAATTTGTAAATTCTGTAAGTATCTTGGTCCCTATATCCTAATGATTTAATGGTTGCAATCTGTTTGAACTTCACTTGTTACTTCTCAAGACATACGACTTCATCCTTTTTCGAAGTTTGCTAATAATTCATGCGGATACTTTTCCCCCTGCAGAGACTAGTTGCAGTATCTGGGTGTGGCCATCTACCCCATGAGGAGTGTCCGAATGCACTGCTTGCAGCTGTATTGCCGTTTATTAGTAGATTGTTCTCTGTATATGACTCGCCAAGCCAATAGGGTGGTCTCTTTCCGATTTGAATGAAAATATACATAGGTCAATCCATTTTGGTGGCTTTAGTTTTCCCCGACCCGTTCTTTTTTACTTTTTTTTTTTTACTGTCTTTATCCTTTTCCCTTCCCTTGCAGTTTTCTTGGTTTCCTCTTCACTTATTTCCAAGCAATATCAAAGAGAAGTGGATAAAAAAGGGAATCTCTTCTCTTTGGTGTTTTTGACGTGGTAGCTTTAGGAGTTTTTTAACCTGTATCTAAGTATCTTCCTTCCCTTCCCTGCTCGCGCTATTGTTTTTCTTCTTAGCTGTCGATATTTATGTCCTTTCGAGCTGCTTCTCATTTCCCACTGCCAAAGACGGTGGGGGAGGATAGCATACATTTGTAAATTTAATTTATTATCAGATTCATCATGAATATATTTTAGCGCAGTTGCTTCTCATCATGAAGCTAATGTATCATGTATGTTTCATACTAGATTTTTTTTTTTTTTATGTGTGTATGATTTGTTAACTTAAACCTACTTTTATGATAAATATATTAAACTGATACAATTAATTAAATTGCTAATGTAGTTAACATATATTATTCCGAATAGAACCATTCGAGTCCTAAAAATTAAAAAACAAGAAAACGGAAGAATTAGGTGGTGTTTGGTACGAGGAAATGTTTTTTGTTTTTTATTTTTAATTTTTATTTTTTGAAAACTGATTTTGTTTTCAAATGTTCAGATTTTAAAATGTTTGTTTTGATCATTGTTTTTAAAAAAATGAAAACATTGAAAACATGTTTGGTTTATGAGATACATCATCCTTCTTAGATGGTGATGGGACCTTTCGAGAAGACTATTTCAAATCGTTCCTTTATTAGGACAATAACTCCACTATGTATAACTATGAGTGTGCTGAAATAAAGTGATCTTAGTCACATGCCTAGAAAACGCCAAAAAAGATAAAGCTTATTCTTATCCTCTAGCTGGCATTGTATGATAGGTTTGTCTAGATTTCGTAAGATATCACTTCTATCTAGAGACTTCTATAAAAGGAGGTGTTTACCTCGGTTGTAATCAGATCTCAAGAAACATTTTCTGAAGGCACATCATCCTTCTCAGATGGTGATGAGACCCTTCCAGAAGACTATTTCAAACCGTCCCTTTGTTAGGACAATAACTCCACTATGTATAATTATGAGTGTGCTGAAATAAAGTGACTTTAGTCACATGCCTAGAAAACGCCAAAAAAGATAAAGCTTATCATTATCCTCCAGGTGGCATTATATGATAGGTTTGTCTAAATTTAGTAAGATATCACTTCTATCTAGAGACTTCTATAAAAAGAAATGCTCACCTCAGTTGTAATAAGATCTCAAGAAACATTGTAATATTGAAATCTTTAAAATAATATTATATGAATAAATAGTCATACATAAATTTATTCTTTTTAAAATATCATAATCATACATAAATTCATTTCATTCTTCTTAATTGTTTTTCAACAATTGTAACCAGTTTATTATTTATTTCTTCCCAAACTGCTGTGTTATTATCCATTCTTCACTCTTCACTCCCTCTTACTGCCCATTCTTCACTCGTACAGTATGTCCATAAAAGTCTTTGTATTTTTATTAGACCATTTTTTATTATCTTTAGTTTTAAATTTCCCATTATCTTATACTAATAAATATTAACTACTATTAAATATGAGTCAGAAACTAATAAATATCAACTACTATTAAATATGAGTTAAAAATAGATATCAACAATATCACATGTAATTATTACATGTAATTATTAGCAATAAGAGTGAAAATAAAACAAAACTTAGTCTTTCAAAAAAATGCAGCGCAAAGCTAAAAGAGAAAAAAATTGGGAGAAACCAAAATCCTCAAAATCAGAAACGCAGAGAAAAAAAAGTTTACACTAAACATAGTGACAGGAAGCAGCATAGCAGGAGGCAGTACAAGGACTCAGAGAACAACTACTAATTGAAGAAGAGTTGAGAGGATAAAAAGAATAAAAGTGGCACAAAGAAACAAATAAAGAGCGATAAATTTAGAGAAAATACGTTTTTTTTTTTTAATTTTTGGCTGTGATGAGAATGGAAGAAAGACACTCTATAATTACATAAATACCACCATATTTTCAAATAAAAATTGTGAAAACAGAGAATCAGCAGTCAAATTTTTGTATTCATATCTCATGGTTGATCATACATGTATCAAGTAGTAATATCAAATTCATAATCATTTCTGTAAAAGTGAAAATACAAATAGTTGAGTTGTTTTATCACGTACAAGATAAAAATTGGATGTCATTTTTTATTTTTAATATTAGACTAATAATTGTATTTTTTTTAAATGGTAGATTGTTATGATATTTCTTTAAAATATGAGACGATTTAATTTAGAAAGTAGAAATCAAATCGTTCCATATTTCGAAAATATAAAAATTGAACCTTTTTTATTTTTGTACTTAATTTCTTCAATTTATATTTAAAAATAAAAAAATTTAAAATATCCGATTTATGTATATCTCATATTTTGTTATATATATTTTTAAAAAATATCAAAAATTATAACATTAAAATATATCATTCATCTCACTTTTATGAAATGAAAGAAAGAAATTTTGCCGAAAGAAAACAAAACCAAAAAACAGTTTTGACTAGAGGAGCGTTGACCTTGACCCCCGAGTGGCATTCATTTGAGTGTGTAGAAAAAATAAGAAACGCATTGCCATTGGTCCCATACTGCATGCTTCTGTAACCATATCAAACAACAAATCACCCAAAACGTTGTCGTTTAGCCTCGGCAGCGCCTTCAATTTCATCATTCTGCGCAAAAAATGGTCGGTTCCTTCCGAGTTGTTGTAGAGTTGTAGAGTGTACTGTTGCTGCCACTTGCTACCTTTCCTTGCTCCGATCACCTTCCCATTCTTCAAACGTAACCTCAACTTAGTACTCTCCATTTTCGCTCTCACTTCATTATTGCAACTTGGAATCAAATATAAAATGGAGTACGAGACTCAAAACTCGTTTTTACTATTATTGGAAATGGAAACCCTTCCTACAACTTCTAAAAATAACTGCCTTCTTAATCCCTAAGTTACTGCATTAGCATTTTACTTCTATTATGTAATTTTACTCAATTTATATCAGGTTTCTGAGCATTGGTGAGTGTAGCCATGTCAGGTCCATCAGGTGCTAAGGTTGGAGATTTGATTGATTTTAAGTGGGGAACTCAGACGGGAGCTGGTGTGAAAAATAAAGATGTTAGGTTCTATGAATCCTTTGTTTATGAGGGAGTTGAATATTTTCTCTATGACTGTGCCTACTTTTACCTTGATCACCATTTTGAAACTTCTGTTGGTAAGCTTGTGAAGATGTATGAGAGACCAACACATGAGAAGGTGCTCAAAGTTGTCTGGTTTTTTCGTCCCTCCGAAGTTCGCAACTTCTTGGGGGATTATCAGCCTCGTTGGAATGAGTTGTTCTTGGCATCTGGTGCAGGCAAAGGTCTTTCCAATATCACTCCTCTGGTAACTTTGTGCTATTATTTCATTATCTGAAATTCTGAATTCCCTATATTGTCTATAGTATAGTATTATCAAAAGAAATGAGTGAAAGAAGTTGCATTTGCTTGCAGTTATGTTGATAAGAGATTAGGCTCCATTTATATGATTTGTTTGTTGAGGAGTGCTAGGGAGCCAGCAACTTTTGTGTTTTGTAACCATCAATAGTGTTTTTAATGGTGTGAGATTACATCCAATGATGGGAGATCACTCACTTTTCTTTTAATGGTTAAGTGTTGGCTACAAAACACAAAAATTGCTGGCCCTCTAGATTTTCTCTTGTTTTGTTATTGCTCTGAAAACTTATTAACCCATGCACTATTTAATATTACTTGATGAAGTTGAGGAAATAATCTGTGTCATTCTTATGGTAAAGTGTGCTACTTTTATACCTCTTCTCTCCAAATTTGTTTTCAGGAATCAATTATTAGAAAATGCAATGTGGTTTGCACATCAAGGGACAAGAGAAATACTGAACCATCTGAAATAGAGTTGAAGACAGCTGATTTCTTTTTCAATTGTGCTTTTGATGTTGGAAGGCGTGCAATCCTTGATAACTTTCCAGATGTTATAGGTGGAATTGAAGGTTAGTTATTTGCATTTGGTATTTACTTGGTATTTTTATGTGCGGAAACTACAAACTGTTTGGCTTATTAATGTGGAACAATTATTAAATTTATTCAGTACACAGGCTGTAGTTGCATAAAATTAACATTCCCATTTACATTAATTCATTGTGTTACTGTCATGCAGTTACAAGTTTCTTTAACAGGAAACAGGAGAGTAATCCAAGTAAACCTCTCCAGGCTAGGACAAAGACACGACCTAAAACTTTGATCAACACTAGGAGTGATCCTTCTGGCATGTTGTGCCAGCAAATTGAACATAATGCTGAAGTGAGAACGTCTGAGAATGTTGTGCCAAAGAGTTCATCGGATGCTTTTCCATATAAAAAGAGGAAGGTTGAAGATGAAAATCCAACCCTTAGTCCAAGTCGCGAATTCCCAATGGAGAAGGAGTTAGATGAAAAGGGGGAAAAACTCAGGCAGGATAAAGGAGTCAATAGATGCAGGAAGATTACTGAGGTGACTAAAGGACCCAATGCAGTAAGTGTTCATCCATGAAAATCATAATTTTAACTTGTTTCTTGAAGGATCAATCCTAAATGGATAGAATGAATCAGACACACCATAGCTTCAGTATCTGCTTGCTTGGCTTGTTGAGTAACATACTGATGACAATATTGTAGGAATCTGGAAGGTTCACCATTTTGATCATTAATTAGTTTATCATCGAAATTCTACACATTTCCTCTTCATTTTAATTATTTAGTAAAAAATGATAGTATTATTACTTACTCTTCATTAATGTAGGATGCTGAGAGATCATTGCATTCTTTTCCATATAAGAAGAGGAAGCTTGGAGATGAGAAGTTGGTCACTAATAGAAGATCAGATCCGGTAAGTGTCACCCGTGATAGTTGCCATCATAAATGTCTTTCTTACAAGACTAACCCAGATGGGACAAATGAAATTAGATACACTATAACATCTGTTATCTGCTTGTTTGTTGAGTTGAGAAAAATAACCACACAAATACTGTAATAGTATGATTCATCAGTAAATATTATGATATTGAAGTTCTTTTTTCCCTTATTATTTGGATAAAATGATGGGAGTCCTTCTTTAGTCACTCCTTAAATGTTGAATGATAAGGGATCATTATCACATTCTTTTCCATTTAAAAAGGGGAAGATCAATAGGAGTTTGAGCATTAGTCAACCTAACAAATCCCTTAAGGACAAGGAATTTGACGAGGAAGTGGCAAAAGTCAGACAGGACGAGAGCAGAGTCAAAACACCTGCGGGAGTTATTGAGGTGACTGAAAGACCAGATGCTGTAAGTCTCATCCGTAACTGTTATCATATTTCATCTACTTATGTGAAGGATTAATCCTTGACTGGGAAAAACAAATCAGATACATATTAATTATTCTGCTTGGTGTGTTGAGAGAAATAATCACCCCCTCATTTTTGTTGTTTCTGCAGGAAAGAAGGAGGTGGTTTAAGAAGGAGGTTGGTTCTGCTTTTCTAATACTTGCTACAGATTCCTGGCTCTAGGCTTTTGGCACATTTAAGTTTACATGGAAAATATCTTTTTCTTAATTGGATAATAAAGGAGCTGGTATCTCTTCCTAAAGAACACAAAAACAGCATTTATGGAAGTTTGTTCACATTTTCTTTTTTGGAAATCTTGGTATCTTGCACCCGGTGCTACTGGATTTAATTCAGTTCAAACAATTTATCAACACATCACAACAGTTTGTATTGTATGCTTGTATCATACAGATATAATGTGAAATTAATGTTGTGCATTTTTTTTCATAAAAAAATAATTCTAGCATTGGGACCAAAGATTGCGGGAAGCACAGGAGATGGGTACTCTGGTCTTGCTTAGTAATCTGGATCCATCCTTTTCCTCCATTGACGTAGAGGTATATATTATTCAGATTTGCAACTCCTTTTATTTTTGTTTGGATATTTCTACAGAAGGGATCTCGCTTCAATGTCAATATTGCTCATTAAACTGTTGACGACTGATTCAACCAATTATGCTTCTAACCAACTTCATGGAAATTCCAACGAGTTAATGATATAGTTTGTTATGACATATTTTTAAAGTCTGCTATGTCTTGTGTGTGGAAATGGATTATGTATAGATTCACAATGGATATGACAGACAAACTGAAGTGAGATGGGAGTTATTTTTTCCCACTTAGGAGTAAAGTTGGGTGTCGATTTTATATTATCAGTTTTTCTCTAATGATGGTCCTCGTTTTTGTTCTTCAAATTTTTTCAGAACATAGTTTGGTCTGCTCTCCAAAAGAAGGTTGACGCAAGGCTAATAGAACAGAGAGTGAAATCCAATGATTACTATGGTATTTACATATTTAACTATATAACAATTATTTTATTTTATTATTGGTCTGTCATTTTGGTTACAAAAAAATTCCCCATACATAATATGCCTTTTTTGATGTTTAACTTATGATTTGATTTGATTTTTGTTTATCATTGGATGACAGGTAGAGCACTGGTTATTTTCAAGACAGAAGATGCAGCTCAGTATGCAATGTCTGAGTTGAATAGGAGATGCCTTGTTCTTGAAGATGGAAGGCAATTCATTCATTGCTCTATTTGTCTTGATTGTAATAATGATAATATCATCTTATTCTTCCTAAAGCATACCCCTAAAACTCTTTGTCACTTGCAGGGTTGTCAGAGCCCGAAAGGGAACTATAACAGAACCCAACAAGCAACGCAAATTCCATGGTCATTTGACCATTGACAGAATCCCACCTGAAAGGCTGCGCCCAGAAATGGTACCATAAAATTCAATTTGCCGATTGATTTACCTCTACCCTTTTTCTATCCATATTTATGTTCTTTGCTTTTTATAGAGAAATGCAGTATCAACATCACATTGTGCTCAAGGCAATACAATTGAATATGAGATGGCTAGTGACTGGCTCTTGCAATACAAGAAATATGATGTCTCATGGGAAGCATTGTCTAAGGTGGTTTAGCATAACATTCCGAAGCACTATATTTTTCTGTTTTGCTTGCCCATGCATTTTGTTCATAATGAATAGATGCTTTAACATTTTTCCTTTACAGAAACAAAGGAAAGAGATAGAAGATGTGAAGAACAAACTTAAACTGGACAGAATTTTTGGTGAAACCTCCTAGCTATTAACCAACTAACAAATTTGAGTTTGACAGAACCATGTTGTACTAATCATGTTTCTGCAGTACAAGAAATTCTTCTTGGCATACAGTGTTCACCATTTTTTGTAGGGTCTAACCGATTTGATATCAGCTATATGTTTTTTGGATGGCATGACACTACATTCATTGTTTTTTGAACAACTAAGGGTAAATATATACACATACATTCTCTTCATGCAAATTCTTGTTTTTTAAGAGTTTGTTTCTATCCCAACTATGTTTTAGAAGCATAGCATTTTTCAGCTGAATCAAGATATATGAAAAACATGAGAAAAATAAAAGTTAATAAACAAGAAGCCTGATATAAAGAAATTAGTACACATTGTTATACATCGTGCATGGAAACTAGAAAGAGGAAGGGGAGTTACCTGCTTGAGTTTAAGGTCATTGTGTTTTGTGTCATCTCATCCTCAAACTGCTGTTGTTGCAGCCGCCACCATTGCAGTCATTTGGTGATTAGTTTCAGTTTGTTGCGCATCCACTCATGACTCATCCAAATCTAATTTTGAGTTTTTGGTCAACCAAGTCAAAATGAACGTACAATGTACAACACTATGAGATGGGCCAGCAGGAAAGCCCAAGAGAAAGCCACAACAGAACAGATATTGGGCTAATTCAATTTTTCATTTTTGGTTTGGGGCTTCCGCCTTGCTTTATGTGATTCATTCACAGTGAGAAAATATCTTATTCCAATTTCCAATGTTACTACCAGGGCTGGAAGTGAGCAGAGTTGAGTCGAGTTAGACCAAGTTCAAGCTCGACTCACCAAAATTGAATTTGGCTCATAACTCGACTTATTAACAATCGAGCCTATTTCTTAAACTCAAGCTCGACTCACCAAAAGCTCACAAGCTGGCTCAAACTCACGAGCTGGCTCAAATAATAGAAACATAAATACATAATCTATAATTTTATATCAATAAATTATAAATTATATATTTTAAAAAATATTTGAAAAGAACAATTATTATTTATCTATCAATAAATATAATTTTTTTATTTATGTCTTACATCAAAATTATATGTAATAAATAAATATAAATTTTAAATAATTAAGATAATTAATGTATATATAATTATATATTATTATTTCATATGTATATATATAATATTAAAAGTATAGACTAGATGCATATAGGATATGTATATTAATAATTATATATATAATCGAGTTAACTCACGAGCTAATGAGCTGAGCTTATCCAAACTCAAACTCGACTCATTTAATTTATGAGCTCAATTTCAGGTTCAAGCTTGACTCACCAGCTCACGAGCTTAGCTTATCGAGTTATTAACAAGTCGAACTCGAGCAGGCTCATAAGCTGGCTTGACTCACTTCCGGTTCTAGTTACTATTAGCCAAGTAGTCATAGAGTTGAATACTTAAATACCAAAAAATATAAAATAATATAGGCGTAGAGAAAAGAAGTGACACTAGAGACTAGAGTTAAGATTAATAGATTATAGATTTGGCAGAGCTCACTTGTGCATTATATTTACTCTGTATTCATCGTATATAATTAAGCTATAACCTAAGTGTGTGTTGGTATTTTTTTTTTTAGTTTAATGAATCGCAATCGCCTTAACTATTAACTAATATTCCTTTTTAAATAAAAAAAGAAAAATAAAAGGAAAGGAGAAGCAAATAGGAAAAGCAAAATCAAAATTTATTTTGGTCACCGAATATTGGCACGTTATTTTTTGGAGTTGAAAGTTGATAGTTTTTTTTGTCTTGAAGTTGATGGTTGAAACTTATCCATCAACCCAAAATATATACTAATACAAGGTTTAAGTTGTGGATGGTGTGTGTGTCCCCATAGATAGCATGGTCGTTCTCTGGTCGTCCACGACATAAACATAAGAATCAACAAATTAAAGTATTAAACCATGTTTTATTTATTTATTTTATTCCTTTTCTACGCAGTCTTAATCATTCACTTGTGGTGATTACTAAATAGAATTTCAAATACTAATTATATTGTGTGATAGTTTGTGTGTTGATGTTGTTTAAGGTACACATTTCTTCTATAATCAATGTCTATCACACTGTCACCATGTGAACGTGCCTCCATTTAAATTCAATGGAGTACAATTTTCTCACCACGTCATTAATTATTGTTTGGTTTTCTACTACTCTACTTCATTGGCAATGCAAAGGTATTATTTTTCAATTTTCATGCACTAGTCTCACAAATAATTAATTAACTAATTTTGCTCGTTCAATTTTGTGGGCTTGAATATTTGTTTGGACACCAAAGTTGGGAATCCCACTCCAACAGATACGCAATCTCCTGTCCCATGCTTATTCCGTTTCCAATTGAGTGAAGAGGATGCAATCTTTTGAAGGAATCAAACTCTATTATACTTTCATTGGGACATAGCCACATAGGTCACATCCATCTTTCTGCGCCATCTTCCACCAACACTTTCTAATTTTCTATACTCTCCCAACAATGTACAAGTGTTTAATTAATTCGTTTAAGAGAAAAACCCAAAACAGCACTGATAATTATCTCAAAAGACAATAAGGTCTTTGATAAAAAAAAAAAAACTCAATTCGATCTCTGACAATTTTTTCGAAAAGACAACGACTTTGTGCAAAAAAAAAGTTAATATTATTTTTTTTGGCACAAGGGCTAAACAATCCCAAAAAAAAGATCAAGAGTCAGATTGGATTTTTTTTTCTTAGACTCTGATTGTCCTTTCGAAATAATTGATAGGGACCGGATGGGTATTCACTCAGTCTAAGAACACAAAATAAGTTTATTATTAGTGAAAAAATTTCATTAAAAATATAAAAAATTTATGTTTTTAATATATTTATTTTGTCTTTATTAAATAAAAATATTTAAAATTTTTTATTAATAATAAATTTATAAAGTACATATTAGTTAAATTCTTAATTAATTAATATAAGAAAAAGTATAGGTAACCAACAAGATTTTTGAACAATGTGTAAACAATGTGAATTAATAGGGTTAAAAGAGTAAATTTAATTAGTAGCATTAAATTAAGGTGTAGTGTATTCTCATTTGATTGGTGGTTGTTCATATTGTTCAAAATTTTCATTGTTCTCCTAACACTCCCCATTCATATGTTATTTATTATTGAATGCGAAGAATTTGGGTCGGTGAAATTCAATTTTTTTAATTTCAATAGATACTAAAGTATAAAAGAGTTTTAGATAAATATTTAATCATATATTACTAGATTACTAAAAGTAACTAATATAATGCAGTCTTATTACTTAAAAAATTATTTAAATATATGAATTTGATTACATGACACTCTTAATATAAAATATGAGAAAATTTAGAGGGTTAAAAGTAAGTAATTACATACTATTGGATGAAATTTTATATTATTAAAAATATTAATAATAACTAATTGATTATTACAAATCACAAGATTTGCTGGACCTAGCACTCTTCGTAAAGTATAATGATGAGTCAATAATTTAGTACATTTGAATAAATGATGAATCATATAATGAAGTATAGTGCAGCTTAGAATTAAATAAGTTAGTTACAACATACCTTAGGGATATAGACTCTTCTTTTCCTATGATATGCAATGCAAATGCGTTTCTCCCTTTATTACTTCACGTGCCAAAAATTGAAGCCGTTGTCATTATTATATTTGGAACCTAACCTCGAAGAAAGGGTAAATTGGAACGACCATTATTCGAAAAATCTGAAGCATAATATATAAAAGAGGGACAAATAAATAATCCTCAAATGGAATCCAGTGGTGCTTCCTCAATACATGCATGATAGATGAATTAGAATGTAGGCGCACACTTTTTAGGCCAAATTTTAGGGGAGAATTTCAGGCATGGTAAATTTGTCCCCACACTATAATAATCCAAATGAATGTGTACGTAGGTTAATTATTTATTGAACTGCCTAACTATTATATCATCATTATGCACAATATATTGGACCTAATTAATTTGCTTGATGACTTGATGTGGCTATTAATGGAAGTGGTTACTATATAGAGGTCATTGTTGTCACTAAGAATAAGTTATACGGATCTTCCTTTTTTTTTTATATATATAAAATATGATGATCATGGTTAGCAAAGATATATTGTGATGAGCAATAACGTGCTGTGCAATCTCTGTGTTACGTAACTTTATATATGCAATGCATGATGCATGTAAAATCAACCTCAATGGTATTGGTTGAGCAAACATGATGCTATAGCAATTAGCGTTATATTATTATGTCGTCACAGTGCAGGTTTTAATGATATAATATCCTAAGACTTCTCTCTTTATGTATCAACCTATGAAGCGGACACTTCGCTGAGTTGTCGTGTCCACGTATCGGACATATTTCGGACACCACACTTACTGTCGGATACACATGTCTACTGTGTCCAACCGTATCTTAATAAAAAGTAAAAAAATTCTTCTCCGGACATGCTTGGACACACCTAAATAACATCACGTGTCAGCGTGTCCAGTCTTATTCTTAAGATATATTCGTAAAATAAATTTAGATATAGTATATATTATTATTTACTAAAATAAAAAATATTTTAAATACTTGATATAATTAAAATAAGACATTAAAAATAATTAAAAAAATTAATTATAATTTAAAAACTATATTTTTTTTTTATTTTGTAAATCTAAACTAGAGCTATTTAAGTACTTATTATTGGCCAATAAACTATTACATACAAAAAATAGAATTTGAAATTAAAGTAAAACATCATGCATGTTTTGTGACGAGTCATTTATCTTTAAGTAAATGAGTCTTATCGAAAGATTAGTTACTGGATTTGTATAGAAGGAGATGTATATATTCTATATTAGTTAAAAAGTTTTCTTGGTGGCAACTTAAAATTATACATATACATGTACATATACACACTATACAATAAAAAAGTATCGGGATAAAATATATTTTTTGTCTCTGAAATTTGATAATAGTTTTAAAGATACCCTTAAATTTTATTTTGTTTTAATTTTGTCCGAAATTTTCGATTTGCATCAAATATATCCTTAACGGTTAATTTTCAAAAAATTTAAGACCAATTCAACAATAATTTCATAAAAACAACACTCAACACAAGAAAATCAAGCATAATTTTCATGCATTATTGTTAAATTGGTCTTAAATTTTTTGAAATTTTAGCCATCGAGGGTATATTTGATGCAAATCAAAAATTTTTGGGACAAAATTGAAATAAAATAAAACTTATAGGTATTTTAAAAACTTTTACCAAACTTCAGGAATAAAAAATATTCTTTACCTAAAAGTATTGAGAAAGAGAAGAAAACATAATAAAATGAGATGAAGAATTATTATATGAATCCATGTATTTTGATTTGTCATTTTGAGATCTTATTTATAGGCACTGAGTTCATACACGAAAAGAAACATCTCTTTAAATAGATAAAACTCTTCAATAAGTCACAACTTTTCATTATAAGTTACAACTTTTCAATAAATCACAATTCTATGAACAGATACAACCTTTCAAACCTGACTTTTTTCATGCATTTTGAAAATCTCTCTCATAATAATTATTTTGCTTCATCAATAATCAGTTTAATGTTATAATCTTACAATTACCATGATAATAGCGACATAACTAAACGGTCATGAAGATCATCATTCAAATCTTCAAATGCTTTTGCAATAAAAAAAAAAAAAAACAGAAAGTGGATGCATGTACACAAATTAAATGCCTCTCGAATAAGCAAACATATAGATTC